>NC_046658.1:73465180-73468846 GCF_010883055.1 Belonocnema kinseyi
TTCTATACAGCACAGTAAAATCGTTAGATACGAATTTCCTTATCTATTTCGCTTTTCGTTTCAAAGCTCGCTTTGATACATTTTTTGAAAAGCTAACATATTTAAAACTAGGACAAGAAGAGTAAATTTTCACTTTTAATTGGTGATTTTGCACGGGTTCGATGTAATGTAACTTTTGTGTCTCCTTTACTGTTACGCAATTTTCAAACCGAACTTTTAAAAATTCAGCAGCTGCTTCGTAATCTCGTTCATTTTTGTAAATCACCAATATATTAGAAAAACACCCGTCATTCTTTGCCCATTCATACAATTGCTGGGGCGCTCCGTCCGAAAAATAAATGCATTCACTCAGATTTGGATAGAAGCTCGAAAGAAACTTGTTCAATTCTTGTAAAAATACGTAAACTGCGACTGAGTCGTGTTTTTTACAGTCCGAAATAAAAACCAAAGTCTTGTGCTGAATTGAACCATCATTTTTGAAATAAAAAACTATTGGGAAAATTGTTGCCTGGTCGTTATTCCAATGAACACCAGGGACAGCATTTTGAATAACAAACGCATAATTTTCTGCAAAATCACAAATTACAAGACATTGCTCATCTTGCAAATTTTTGTTTACATTTTTGTAACAAGTTGCCTATTCATTCGCGATAAAAGAATGAATAACGAATGCTTTACCGGATTCGCAAAAGTTTTGAATGAATTGTTCGGTTGAAACTGTTAAAGATTGTTTAGTTGTTCTAGGTTGTGAAAACCACTGTTTGTAACTTATCTGCGGAACGTTACTTTTATCAAAAACTGTCGACAAAATATTGGACAAAATTTGGAATGTGGGGCATTCTTGACACTATCCAAAAAAACATTTCTCTGTCGGATTTGGGCAAAGTGAAAGCAACAAAATATCTTGATAGTTGCTTACAGGATGGTTTTCTTTTTTTATCAAATTCACGATGTGACTTCCTGTGAAAGAAGGAATTATTATGCTACTATCTTTGCAATATTACTGAGAAGTATAACTAAATATTTAATTGTGTCTTAGAATTTTTGATGTTTTTAAAATGGAAGAAACCAGGCGAAAATAATGAAAAACTTAATAAACAAATTTAAAAATTGGAGTTTACTAATTTGTTTTGCGATTATTTAATTTAACTCAATAATTGCGTTAAATACCCGTGTAGAAATAGCCCGGTTTGACCCGGCCAGAAGAAGGTTTCTGGCCAGAATCTGACCGGGTCAAACCAGGATACTATTTTGTTAATTGCCCGGCCGGGATCTGACCGAGTTCCCACCGGGACCCGGTCGGGCCAAACCGGGCCACAACTGATTTATCCCGATTTACTGTTTCTTAATTGCCCGGTCATGATCTGGCCGGGTTGCACTGGAACTCGGTCTGGACAAATAACGTCACACCTGATTTAGCCCGGGTTACTATTTCTTAGTAGCGTAGCCTATATCCGACTAGGTTCCGGTCAGGATCTAACCGGGACAGATCGGCCAAAAATAATTTATACCGATCTACTGTTTGTAATTTACCTTGTCGGCATCCGACCAGATTCTAGTTGGGATTAAGCAGTCTTTAATCTGGTTTAGCCCGACCAAATATTTATTTAATCGGCGGACTGGTATTCGACTAGATTCTAATCGGGATCTGCTAAGTTTCGGAAATGTTGAAGAAATTGTCCTACTGAATAAAACGACTTCCAAAAAAATCCTTTTTAACTTCAATCTCCGAAAACAGAAATATATTAATTATACTCTGCTAAATAAAAAATTTTTCCCATACGTTAAAAAAAACTTTCGATCACGACACATCAACTTTCAAATACTTGCGCCAAAAAATATGTGTCATGTGGACCAGTACACCAGCGCCACATGAATGGACAGGCAGTAATCAGTATTAGCAGACGACAAAAATGGTGCATAGTAGAAGAATCATAACCTTAAAATCATCTAAAGAATAAAATAGACCAGGAGAAAAAGAATTTAGTCCGCGATCAAAATCGTTTGCGAGCGAAAAAGCGCAGACTAATGGTAAAAGTCAGAGAAGAAACTGAAATAAATAATGACAATTCTAATAATTCGGATCATTCTAATGGTGATTATGACATGGAAAATATCAGAGCACTAAGCACAGAATCACTTAATGACATTGAAGGTAAGTTTTTATAGGTTTAAATATTGTATTTCTTAACATTCTTAATAAATTTAATGGACTTTTTTTGTAAAATTTGTAATTTCATGAAAAAAAATAAATGTGGTTATTGGAGTAATAATTTCTGATATAATTTTCAGTATTGCAACAGGGCGATGAGAATACTAGTGAGAACCTCTCTACTCCTGGAAATTTAATTGATGAAGATGATGGTAAAAGAATTTCAAATTCGTAAATTTTTACTCAGATTGGTAAAATTAATTAGTACGCTAATTTCATGATACGTTTTATCACACACTAGCAGCAAATGCACGCGTGCAAATCACGCATTCACGTCTCTAGAATTTCATTTTCTAGCATGAGAATATAAACAATTTAAAAATCCATTATTGAACCAGTTTTTAAATATTATTTTTTGAGCATCTTTGAAACAATAATTAATTTCGAATTGAAATCGTCTAAAATTAATATATATATATGTGAAACGAATTTGGACAATTTAATTTTAAAAATAAGTTGAATCGTAGAATTTCTAAGTCGTTTTGAATTGATGAATCACAATATTGAATGATTTCACATTAAAATTTCCATAATAGGTGAAAAAATTAATATTTTAATACTCGAATTTTGGAATTTGGATCCATCAAAATTCACAGGAATTGAAATTGTATTATTTATAATTAAAAGCGTTCAAAATGTAACAATTAAAAATTGAAAACTTTTGAATATTATTAATTTTACATTGAAAGAGATTAAAATTTGAAAATTTGAAATTGAAAACTAAATTGAATTTTTCAAAGTCAAACTTCTGAAATTCTAGAATTTTAAATTGTTATTACACAAAAAAATTATTATTTAACATTAAAGCTGATTAAAACAGATTCTTCTGAAATCATAAAATGAATTGAATTAGTCTAAAAAACTTTGAAAATAAATATTAATTTCAAATGGAAAACATTAAAAATGAAAACATTTTTGCTCTGAAACATTGAAACTTGAACGAATTCAATTTTGATCGCAAAATTAAAATCTATGAAACGGAAAAATTACAAATTTAGCGTTCAACATGAAAATTCAGAACTCAAAACTGTAAACATTTTAAATCATCGAAATTATTTAATTACTGATGTATCAATTTCAGATAGTTTAGTTTTGATCTTTTTTCATTTTAAAGTCAATTTTTAATTTTTTTATTTTAAATCTTTATTTAGAATTATTATTCATTCTTAAAATTTTCCAATCATAGTTTTTTCAATTTGAAATAATTTATTTGTTTAGATATTCAATTAAAATCGGACAATTTCAAGATATTAGATGGAAAACTAAAAATTAAAAAAGGAACACAAAACCAGATAGCTGTAATATGATTCTAATTCTAATTCTAATTTTTTAGAAGAATATGCAATTAGTACCTTATTTTTCTTTCAGGAGTACTTTCAGAAACACATCGCGATGCCTCTACCGGCAAATTAATTACGCAAAATGCGTTTGCCATCTCAATGGGAAATGCGTTG
>NC_046658.1:73468946-73471420 GCF_010883055.1 Belonocnema kinseyi
AGGCCGGGATCCGACCAGCGCAGCGTGACGAAACCAACCAGAATCCGACCGGGTAGCCTGGCCAGATTCCGGATACAAGCAGGGCAACCCTGCCGGAATCCGACCCGAACCCGGTTATAATTTCTACACGGGTAATATTGAATTTTATCAAATAACTTTTTCTGCACTGTTTACCTGATGCCATTAGCTTCATATTTTCATGGATGGGACAAACGCAAACAATATGTGTTCCGCCTGAACCAGCCAAAATACAATACTCTGGCCTGAGCGAGCAAAATTTACTCAAGCCAACTTTCATATTAGTATTTTGCTTGATGAATTTCAAGTATATTTCTTTCAAGTTTCCCAATATTAAACGTTTTCGGAAAACAACGGATTTCCCATTTATGTTCACCGATTTTGTATCTTTCTGTCCATGCATTGGAGAACTAACATCGTCGTATTAATAAAACTCCTTAATTTTAGTTTCTGTTTCGGCAGAAATAACTTTACCTGCAATTAAATAAACCGATAAATTTGAATTTAAAAGATTTTCAGCATGGCTTACGTATGAAGTAACGCGAAGTATTCATTAATTTAGCTGTCTTACGCACAGACCATTTTGTTCCCAAAACTGTCAATATTTGAATTTTCTCTTGCTGGCTTTTATTTGGGTGATGAAACTTTGCTTTCAATTCAGAAATAAACTGAGGACTATGTTCATATTCATTCTACAATGAGTAAACATGACACAAATATTTAAATGTAAAAGACTGTGATAATTAATGAAAAATTTCCAAAACATCAACTTACTTTGGATTCAGAATCGGAAAGCGAAAAAATGTCATCTGAGATGTCAGGGTCAGAGTCACTTGAATTCTCAGGGTTAGAGTTGAAGTCATTTGACGTTTTTATTGTGTCTAAATAAATTAATCACATACATAAAAAAATAATAAGGCGATTTGGAGAAAATTTGACCAACTAATAAAGCAAGTACTCACTCGTTTCTCAAACGCACTGATTCCCGATTTTTTTCTACATGGTGCACACAAAACATCGCTTGATCTTAAAAATTGTAATTTCTCTAAGATCAATTTTGACGGGTGGCGTAAATTGGTCCTTTGACTTTTTAAAGAGTGCGTTTTTTCATTGAAGGGATTACAACACTGGGTTTTGAATTTTACCACCGACATTTTCAACAAAAAATGCAAAATGCAAAATGAAACACTACGTGAGTGAAACTGAACTGCCGACTGTCAGAAATCGACGCATTCAAGAAAAATGGCAAATGTGCAAAACATCGTGTTTTGTTTTGGTCGTGGTGTCAACAAGCAAGATCTTCGCCTCCGCTAGACACAATCTTAGAACAAGGTCGCACGTGTATCGGTCGAAGTAACACGGCTCTACATTATTTGTCATATCTCAAAAACTTATTGACGGTCCACTCTGAAACTTTCGTGAGATACTCTCTTGAAGTATATTGCAAAATTGCATAGGAAAAAACTTCATTTCGGAGATTCCTTTTTCTTGTAAATGCAATTTGTTTAACATTTTTGCATGTTTCCCGGATAAATAAATAATTAATATTTTTCGCATATTGTATAGTCAAAGTATGAACAATTATGAACTTCATTATAAAACATCCAGATTTTAATCAATAAATAATTGTTACTTTTGAGCATTTCAAAAAAGTGATCTTCATTAGATTCTGAAAGTTCAAATAATGATAACTCGTGAATTTCACATATCATATTGAAAAGAAAAAATACGTGCCTTCTATTTTTGTGTTAAAATCAAGAAAAATATAACATTGAGTGAATTTAAATTTTAGTGGTAAATCAGACATGGAATGACCCATATATATATAATTAAAAATTTGTCATAAGGACAACCGCAGGATTTCGCCGGGAGCGGGTGCTAATCTGGAAAATTGCACCCGCTTCCAGCGAAATCGCGGTAAAATTTCAGCCATAACCACGTCTTACGACCGTGAGATAGGGGGTTACAGTCTGTAAAGGAATCAATACGACGATCCAGCAAAAGCCTCGTGCACCCTAAGAACACGGAGTGACCCAAGGACAACCGCCTTCTGCATTTTTCCCGCAAGTGTTCTAGCATATTGTTGACACGCAGGGATGCTTTTAAGGCCATTAGCAAGTGAAAGCTTGGCACCTTCAAGAGCGCCGATGATAAGGACGATCAACTTAACAGAATATTCCGGGTACAATCGTTGCAACTCCCTTATAAGGACTCGATACCTCTCTTTCTTTTCATTCTCCTTGGTTATGATTTTTTTGTAAGCTGGTGCCGAAAATTCGATAACAAACATGGTTCGCTTCTCGAAGTCAAGAAGAACCATGTCAGGCCTCGAGTAAGCAACAGAAACAATTGCGGTAGGAGTGACAGAGATGGTAATAAAGCACTCTTAGTGCCGCATTGTGCCTTTGAATGTAGGTCGTTCCCGCGTGAGTTGGACAACTAGATAGTATGTGAGC
>NC_046658.1:73471520-73473873 GCF_010883055.1 Belonocnema kinseyi
CTCTTTCATCACGACAACGCCCGAGTTCACACATGCTTCGTTTCAATGGCTAAAATTGAAGAAATAAAATTCGAATTGGTCGAACACCCACCGTATTCACCACATTTAGCCCCCAGTGACTTTTTCTTATTTCCAAACTTGAAAAAATGGCTCCTTGGACAGAGATTTCCAGACAACGAAGACGTCATTGCCTCTGTAAGTGCTTATTTTGAGGAACTTCCGAAAACGCACTTTTCTGAAGGATTAAAAAAACTTGAAAAGCGATTGACCAAGTGTATAGAGCTCCAAGGAGATTATGTTGAAAAATAAAAAAAATGTACCCAAAAAAAATTGTTTTTATACTTCATTCTAAGGACTTATTGAACTACCCTCGTATATATATATATATATATGGGGGAGCCAATGAAAATGGATTCAGTGCGATGGATCACCGGGATCTCGCCACCTTTGGGTGGACGGAGCGACTGAATCACGACTTGCTGGAGTGCTACGATGCGAGTGTGGCCCCTGAACGGGGTTACATGGCACGGCTGCATGCTCTGTGGTGCGAGTTTCTCTCTGACCCATATCGACTCTTCCAAGACCCTCCAGTTACTGTCGAACACCCACCCAAACCAGAGGAGGTCGAAGTATTTTGGAGAGAAGTCTACGGAGTTCATCATAGACTGGACGAAGACTCAGAAAATATAAAGAGCTTCAAGGAGTTATGTGTTGCCCTCATAACACCTGATAAAGAATGCCCACCCATCACTAAAGAGGAGGTGAAAAAAGTATTAAGAGGGATGAAGAACTATTCCGCACCGGGACCAGATTGTATCAAAACCTTCTGATGGAAGAAGTTTTCTTCAACCCATCAGCATTTGGCCCGTATTTTCACCTCATATTTGAAGTCGGAAGAGCTGATTCCAGAGTTGTTGGTGGAAGGGCGCACAATACTTCTGCCGAAAATAGGCAACTTAACTGACCCGAAGAATTACAGGCCAATAACTTGTCTGAACACGCTTTATAAGATATTCACAGCTATCCTATATGATAGGATTAATCGGGCAATTGAACCTGTGTGGCAAGAACTGTATGAACAACGAGGCTCAAAGAAAGGCGTAGCCGGATGTCGGGAGAACCTGCTCATCGATAGATGTGTCTGCAAAGATGCAGCATTCTACCAACGTGACCTATGAATGGCCTGGATTGATTATCGGAAAGCTTTCGATTCAACATCCCATAGACTTATCATCTGTCTTTTGGAAATCTTTAAGGTTCATCCGCAAATAGTTAGGTGCATAGAGAGATTAATGCCGCTTTGGAAAACCAGATTTACTGTCTCATCTGGAAAAAATCGTGTGACAACTAACAAGATCACCTTTCAGAGAGGTGTCTTTCAGGGCGACACCATGAGCCCACTCCTCTTTTGCCTTACATTATTGCCACTATCTCTAGCACTTCGCCATTCCGACGGGTACTTGTGCGGTAAACCTGCAGATCGAAAATACAAGGTCACTGATGTATTTTACATGGACGATCTTAAGATCTATGCTAAAAACAGAGAGCAACTGCATCTAGCTCTTGGGGATGTCGAAAGATATACTAAGGAAATTGGAATGGAATTTGGGTTAGACAAATGCGCCAAGGTTTATTTGAAGCGAGGAAAACTTAATGGAATCCCTGAAGATCCTTAACTCGTTGATAGAAGCGCCATACGACACCTTTGCGCTGGAGATACTTATGCATACCTGGGCGTGCCACAGAGCCGCATTCGGGATGTGACATCTATAAAGGATTCTCTCCGATGCAGATACAAACGTCTCATCCGACAGATTTGGTCTTCCGAACTGTCGGCGAGGAACAAAGTATCTGCAACGAACATGCTTGCCGTCCCGGTACTACTCTATTCATTTGGAGTAGCTCCATGGACGAAGAACGAGCTCAGATCTCTTGATATCGGGACAAGAAAGGTTATGCACATGAACAAAAGCATGCATCTTAAGTCTTTTGTTCCGCGACTGTACATCTCACGCCGTCAAGGGGGTCGCGGAATATTGATTCTTGAATGTCTTCACAACAGGATTATTCTAGGTACAGCACATAGAGTTGCAAGTGGAAGAGACCCTCTTCTTAAAATGGTCAGGAATCACGAAGAAGTGGGCAAAGGAGCGTTTCTGTACTAAGCAGCGGAGGAGGCTGCTGAAGCACTCGGACTTGACTTCAGTATTAGGGGTGAGCAAAATGCATCAAAACTTATCTATCTCGAGTGCTCGCTCCTGAAAGCCCGGATTAAGAAAGCACAAGAGAAAAACTTTCGTGAACAGCTCCTCGATAAGAGGATGCACGGTATCTTCCACAGAAATGTGAAGGA
>NC_046658.1:73473973-73478744 GCF_010883055.1 Belonocnema kinseyi
CTAGTCGGGAGTGGTGCTGACTGAAAACAGATGATTTGGAGCGATTCGCGCACCATCTGTTGGTCATTCTAAGGACTTATTGAACTACCCTCGTATATATATTCCAACCGGAAACGAGTTAGGCGGCCCTGACTGTTTAAGTTTCAGTCCACGGACAGTCCAAAAATTCCAAATTTTTTTTTCATTTAAGAAATTATTTTTGCTACTTAATTTAACTGCATTGCCTGCTTTCACTGATTTTGTTCATTTTGCATTTCAAGCGTGCTCTGCAACAAGCAGTGCATTATGCGCCACTTGTCATAAGGGTCATCTAATCTGTGAATATAGGTACAACATTATCCTTTTGGCCAATCAAAGTGGCGTATCATGCACTGTTGAATAGCACGCTTCTAATGATAGGCACTTCAAATGGGTACTAGAATAGTCAGACCCCCGGGTACTCAGTTAGTGACGCGTATTACCCTATAATAATAATAAAAATAAATAAAAATTAAAAAAATAATAAACGAATGTCACGAGTAGTAGGAGTCTCCAAATGCGATAAGTGAATCTGCCCGATTTACAGCATCCACACATGCGTCTAAAATAAATTAAAAATTTAGTAAGTGAACAAAAAAAAAATTGGAAATATATTAATATTTCAAAAAATGGCGGACATTTGAAAAGAATCAGATTTTTTCCCAAAAATTTGCTTTAAAAAATTGCTGGAACAATCTTTTTCAATTTGGAGTGACTCACTAACAAGTGACACATTTCAGCAATCTGTATATGCGAGTTCAAGTCGATCGGTCAAATACTCTTGAGCTTTGAATCAAACAATTTTGAAAAATGTGAAACCGAGAAAAACATGTTTAAAAATTTGAACAGTGAAAATGGTCTTACGGGGTCCAATCGTTACTCGGCCATTCTGGGAGCATACATTAAGCTCACTTCATTTTCGTGGAGCTGGTTTCTTTCCAAAACCTTATGTTTTCGATATTGCTGATTGGCTGCGATTTTTTTTACTTGTGCGTGGCTAGACCTAGTGTGGGTTGGATTATGGCCCGGCCAGCAGTGCGCTGTTTCGGGGACAAGGAGCTCAGCTACGGATCTGGGAATTTCACTGTATGTTTTTCGGATGCCAAGCTATCGTATCGATTTTTTGAACCCGCCACACGGGATTCCCCCCTTAATATTCATGCCAAATTTCAACCCTCTAGCATAAATATTGTAGGAGCTGTAGGAGCTGTAGGAATAGTAAATCCCAGTAAGAGGGCTTGCACTGATGAAGATTAAAATATGTAATTCACTTGAATACCTGATTTTTCCGACCGTCTCATAAACTGTTGGGGAAATGGATATAAGAAAAAATCAATCCCTTTTAATGCACCTCGAAAAATTTCACAGAACTGAATGGAATCGAAAAATAAGAAAATCAGTAGTCGAATCAATCAAATTAAAACCTAGAAGTTTTTTATTGCTATAAATAATAGTATTTCTTGCGGCGTAACGTAATTATTATCCATTAATTAACTACTACATTATTTATCCATTCATTATTATCCATTCATTTTCGTTTTGTTTTTATCTTGGTTTTCACCTAATTATTAGTTTATATTATTATTATTACTTCATGTATATATATTTTTTTTTCACCTTTCACTTTATTTATAGATTATACATTTAGAAAGTATATTATATTTATTTATATTTTTATTCATTCAATAATATCAAAAATCTCATTCATAAGATTCACCAAAATTAAAACTTCTAAACTTATATTCTAGAAAAAAGGATTTAAAATATTTTCAAACCGATATTTTCTTAAGGTACCCGTAGGAATTAAATCCATTTGACATATATACTACATTTTTCAATTCGGAATAATGTCATAAAGATTTGTTCAGAATCTGGAATTGAATAAATACAAAATAAATTCTACTTCCCGGAATTAAAAATAATTCAATATACATATTTTCTTAAAAGAAATTGAAGGAATTAATTAAATTTGAGATTTATCCTACTTTACGAAACTAAAAACAATTAATTATAGATTTTTTTAAAGGAACTAGAAGGAATTAAATGTCATTTTTTGCTGTTTGGGGAACACGAAATAATTCATAGCCGTTGCCGCTGCTACATGGTAAGAACTGCAAAGAATTAAATTTCTGAAAAATGTATTACTTTCTTGCATGTTAGAGGTCAGTGGAAGAATCAGGTTTTAAAAAGGATAGAAAAATGTTCATGTTTACGCTGAAATCGGAATACCATAATTCTTATCAATTCAGGCCTTCTTACTGGGAAGGGCATCCGACTGTCGTTCTGAGGGTTTCCATCGTATAGTCTATGAAACCCTGTGAACGAAATTACTTCTATCATTATTATTTCTAATTTTTAACTTCAAATAAAATGATTTTCAATTTGTAAAAATAATAATGGAACTGAAATTCGGTTTCCCCCATCTTGTGCTTCCATCTCACGGCGAGAAATAGAAATAGTATGTTTCTATAAACATACGATCAAGTATCTGTTTTGCATGACGTCAAAACGCACGTGCAATTTAGAGAACACAAGTGGAGATATGATAGCGACAACAATGTGAATGAATTAGTCAAAGCAGCAATGCAACTTTTGGTGCAAAAAGTTTTACGCGGATAATAACTTCTAGTAGACTTCTAAGATTATTTTTAACTTGTATTTTTTTTAATGCAATTGATTAAAGTCCACTACAATTATGAATAGAGAACAGTTTCAAATAATAAAAATGGAAATATTTCTCGGTTTATTGTTTCCAAACAAGGTGACCGAGTCAATAATTTATAGCATGCACTTATACAACTAGTCAGAAAATAGGAAATGTTTCTCTCAGAAATGATTTTAGACTGATAATTTCTAGCGACGTATTAAGTTTTTGTGTAGAAGCTTTAAATACTTTATAAATTTAAGGGTTGATGTTCAAAAGAAAGTTCATTATAGTGAATAAAATGGGAAGCATTCCAAAAGTGTAAAGCTTCAGGCTCGGCTTCAGATTTAAGTAGGCGATAAACAAAATAATTAGGGCCAATACGGGTAAGTGCGATAACGGGTTTAATATATTAATTTTTTTTTGAACTAACAAAATATTAGGAGGGCAACAGTAATACGATAACAACAAAATGTGAATTTTTGAAGGGAGCGAAAAAGCATTTTGTAAAATCGAAAGCACTATTTATATATTAAGCAAAAGTCAACTTTATTGAAAAGTTATCCAGGTTTAAAAAATGTATGCGGAAGTTAACAATCTGAAAGTGGCACTAATCTGAAGTGCTAGTAGGCTCGGCTGTGGATTGCAATTAAAAATTTAATTTTTAATAAATATAAAAAATAAAAACACGATCCCGAGATAAGAAGTATCTGAAAATTTGTAAGCAAATTTTTATGTAAAAATATGAACTAATTTCGACAAAATCGACAGAGCATTTTAGAGTTAAAATATCATGGGCTTTTAGAACCGGCTTTGCACAATAATTAAAAATCGGAGTGCCCATTTCTTGTTAAAATAAAAACTCTCCTACTATATGGAGATACTGAATAAGAATAAAACAGGTTTTATACAATATATCAAAGGATTGACCAAAAATATCAGATTTTTATTATTTTAAAATGTAAGTACGTAATAATAAAAATGATGAAAATTACTGAAATGAAAAAAATTACTGGTAAATATGTCGATAAATTACCATAAATTTCAAATCCTTCCGGTAAGTTTCGAAATATATGGTGGCCTATAAAATATGCGTCATAATTTTTTTGTGTACCAATAAGTACCTTGCAATCTTTTATTTATTTAAAAAAATAGTATGCTGTATTTGTGTTTACATTTTTTTTGTACTAATGTCTTTTTATTTTCAGATCACCTTTGATATCTTGTTTTAGTAGTAATTTCTGAATAATTGATGGCAATTTTTACAGATTTCTTATAGTTTGTTTTTTCCCTAGATCTGAGAAATTTCTTGTAACATGTACATTTTACGATTTTTGGGTTAGTGCGATGGGTTCGTTGAAAATTGAGTCACTTGTCCTGGCATACGAAAAGCTATGTATAAAAAGAACGTTCTTGGTTACATGCTTCTCTCTCTCTCACTCTCTAAAAAGTGGGATGGAATGATTTCAAAAATCTGGCAATGCTTTGAGAGTTTTCATGTCAGAAATGAATGCTAGTTTGCCTCGTAATTTTAAATGCTGCACTACGTATTTTTCTATGGTGTTATTTTCTTTTAAATACAAAATTTAATTAATTCAATAATATTTACCAGGATTTTCATTTTCTCGTATTTTTGTAAAAGATTATCTTTCCAATATTTTTATTTGTCAGTTTTTTTACTTTTGCAATACATATGAAAATAGAACTTCCTCAATTTTTGAGACTTTTTTGTGACGTTTAAGAGGATTTTAATTAGTCTTGTGGTGTACAGAGTGAAAAACATTGGATTATAATATATGCATCTATACACAGGAATTTGATCATTATAATTTATTAATTCTAATTCATTTTATGGAATAAATCGAACTTTAAATATTATTATTGTCGGGAAATTGGTTAAAACGGAGAAGTACCGTTAACAATTTGTGAAAAACTCTGAAAATTATCAGGATTTTTTAATGAATAAAGCTAAATATTGGAATCGGCAGAAGGGTTTTCTTTCTTAGTTACAATTATTGCTTTTCATTTCAAGTATAAGAAATAAGTTTCACATTTTTTTCACTTTTTCACTAATGAATGCAAAAGTAGATACCGAAACCTCTTTTAAAG
>NC_046658.1:73478844-73546319 GCF_010883055.1 Belonocnema kinseyi
TTTAAATTCTTATTCATGAGAGTGTAATGTAATCGTCCAAATTTTCGATCTCTGGTTTTTGGTGTCTGTTTGTAAAGTTACCTGAATGTTGTAACAACGCTAACTTTTGAAGGATTCGTCAAATCGAGTCAGCCTTTGATACACTTCTTAAGGTTCCTGATATTTCTAACCAAATTAAAAAAATGTAGAACATTTTGAAAATTTGCAAATTTATTAAAAATTTTATATATTTTTATCAAAGTTTCTTATAGATAGGCGAGATACTTACAAATTATCTAAATAAAATTTTCAATTTCGATGAAAATTATAAAAGTTATATACTTTTGAAAATTTTGAAAATGTTCAGAAAAATAGAAAAAAAAATATTTTTCTGATAGATTAGGAAATTTCATTTGAATTCGTCACTAGATATCAAATATATTTAGAAACTATCTTATTAAAATTTTTCGATAAGACAAAAACTCAAAAAGTTGAATTTTTCGATAAGACAAAAATTCAAAAAGTTGGAGCTTGTTCAAAATTTGAATACAATTTTTTTGTAATTTTCAGAAAATGATTTAACATTTTCTGGTACACGGCAAAAAGGCTTGCAAATTATCCTAATAACATTTTTAAATTCGATGGAAATTTAAAAAGTTACATGCTTTTCAAAATGTAGAAAATTTTAAGAAAAAAAGGAAGACAATATTGTTTTATTAGGTTGAGAAATATCAATATAAATTTCTACTATATATAAAATATATGTATTTTGAAGCTATTCTCATAAAATTCCTTAATTTGAAAAGAAAGTTCAAAAATTTGGGTCATTTTCAGAAATATGCAATTTTTGTTTTTAAGAGATCAGTAAGTTTAAAACGCTGTTTATAGTATAGATTTGAGCAGTTGTCGATGTAAGTTATAATAGTGATACCGTTGAAAACGCACGTGGTACATCTCTTTAAAAGCCACTAGCGGCGTTTATTCGTCTTTCGAGCTGAATATGTTGACGTGAAATTGCGAAAAATGTCAATACTATCATATTATAAGATAAGTAGTACGAATCAAGGTACGAATGTTCCCCAAACTTGAAAACTGGCTTTATACCTTTCTCTCAGAACATTCTAGGTATAACTTTGTTGCAAATATTTTCGTCAGTTGCCATGCGGTGGCTGGGAATAATGATTTGCGACAGGCGTAACGTTGGTCAGTGAATCCACAGGTCGATAAGGTTTGAAAAATTAAAAGAAGCGCATCACCACGTGCTAATGCTGTAGATGGTAGGTGGAGGGAAGCCGGCGAAGAAGGCAATAAATATTAAGGAGGGGTTTCCCCGGCCGGGTCCACCGGGTCAGAAGAGCTGGCAACGTTGGAGATTGAGTAGGGGGCTACCCAGGGACAAGGCGCATGCGCACTGAGCAAATCATTTACCCGCGTGTTCATGGATGTTTCCCCTCGGCCAATGCTTCACGGCTTTCATGCCGCCTTTCCTTTTCCTACAATCAAAGCCCGGCCAAAGAACCAAAGAACATGCCAACCAAATATAATGAGTGATTTTACACTCTGGCTCAATTTATTCATAAATCTCAAGCTTAACATGAAATCGAATTCTGTATGTGTATCATTCTCGGTATTCGCTTGAAAGTTTCAATGGAAATTCTAAAGGACAAAATTGAGAAACATCTAAAAGTGATTTCTTACCATTAAAAACCGACTGGTGACCTCAAATTTTGTTTAACCTATCAAAAGTATAGACAACTCGAGAAAGAACTGAATATTATTCTGTTCATAATTAAGTGGTTAGTAACTATTTGTCTAGATTCTAGATACTTGATGTCTGAGAATGTAGATACAGAACCAAAAGTTCCCCTTCATTGAGTCCTTGGCGTGAGAGCGGTCAGATAATATGTGAGTCTCCAGCAAACCATAATCCATACGAATTCTCTACAACGTTGCCAGGGTAAAGGAAAAAGTCTTAAAAGCTTTCTGTGTGAACAGGAAAAAGATCTTTCCAGACCTGCCTCCGATTCTTGGACTTTCAAGATGGCCTTCACTTTTCGCCTTTATGTGCATCGTTGCGAATAGCAGAAGGAAATCTAAAGATCGTTATTCGATGATGGAAGTTACTGACATTTAGCAGCTAGCCTGGCCTAAGTGCAGAGAAAATTGCAGCGAGGTTAAGGATGTAAATATCAAATCACAGAAAGAAACCACGGGCTTTAAACGGGTTTTAAATTTTTGTTACGAAAAACTGACTTCTCATGTTTCTTTACAGAAAGAAGTGTTGCCGGGTCTGCACCAGTCAATTTGAAATTCTCTCATTGCAAAAAATATCGAGTATATTTCTTATTCAAATGTGGAATAAATTTCCATTATCTAAATGCGATATTCAATTTATTCCGGTCAAAGAAAAAAATTCAGTTAAAATTTGGAAAAAATTACATACTTTTGAATGCACAAAATACTTCAATATTTTTTGTATTCCACAAAAATCTGGGTCTATATTATGATCCTACACGGAGAAAAATAGATGTTCGCAGAGACTATCTAGATATTAATAGGTAATATCTTAGCGATTTAACTATGGGACAGAAATCTAGATACTGAAGTAGAGCATCCGTAGATATTAAAAAGAAGATTTCCACTGACAATACCCAAGACATTAAAGGGCAGAATCAAAGATATTCAAGAAATATTTTTTAATTGTGCAAAAATTACCTGTAAAGCATGCCATTTTCTATATATGCAAAAGAATGTGAATATCATAGTCCTCTGTTTTGAAAATCCGAATCCTCAAGCATTCGCCTTTTTGCATAATTATGCGATTTTTGTGTTAAACAGATAACACACTGTTCAAGGCTAATATGAAAGATGCCTGTAGCTGAGTCCTCATTTTCTTGAGAAAATTATAACAGATCCAAAAACATTTAATCCATTTTCCACCAAAACTTATAGTGCAATAGATATAAGAAAAACCACAATACACACGATGAAAGCTCAAGATACAGACAAAATCTTTTGTCGCCAAGCCACACGTCAGCGACCTTGCTTCGAAAAAATTTAGCTTTTTTAATATCTTAGATATTAACTGTTAATATCACATATTTTATACTTTCAATATAAACAGATATTGCCCTTTAATATTTTGTATGTTGAATAGAAGATATTAGATAGTATGCCGTAATATCTATATATTATGGTTAAATATCAAAGTTTTTAATATATGCTTTTCAATATCTATTTTTCTCCGTGTAGAAATTTAAAAAACGACGTGTTTATAATGTTTCTGCAACAGCGTCGAAGTGATCCTACGCGAATAAATGATGAATAATTGTATTCAACGATGAAGAGTTTGATAACAAACGTCAGAAAAGCAAGGAAAAAAAATACTTTATTCTCGTCTTATTGTCAAACTTTCAATTCTTGAACTTAAGATGTGTCGACGTTTACGCTTTATGTGTCTGACAAGCTACGAATGAAACCAATAGAATAAAAATAGACAACTTTAAGCAGATGTAAAGTCATTCTGATAAAATGATAAATTTGAATCCAAAGTCACCGAGAATCTGAATAAAGCTTGGCTTCGATGTTTCGATTTCGTCAAAACCAATTTTGTATACAGAACAAGAGGAACATTTTTATTAAAATCGAATAAATTTTATCTTCCACAAGCACACATTTTTATGGTAAAACTCTATATTGTCACAAAGGAAGCATACAGAAAGTCCAAAGAATAGAGACTTATCCACATTTAAGTTAATTTCATCAAAATATTTTATATTCTAAAAATTGGTTTTATTTTAAGCAAATGTAAGATTGAAAATATTGCGCATATTTAAAGCGATTTTCCAATTATATAAGAGCACATCGCTATGCATATGCGAGCTTTCGCTCCAGTACCAATTCATTATCTGCTGGAAGTTCTGAACGTTTAAATGAACGAATTTTTTTACAACTGGCTTTGTACAAACCAGAAACGGGGCTAAAATTCTAATTTGCATATGTTAAAAATTATAGATGGAAAAGAAGCTTATAATGCATTATTTAAAATTGTATTTGGGGCAATATTTCAAGATAAAATAGAATTGCAAAAAAATATTTTGTTCAATTTAACGTTCAGACAGGAACATAAATTCATTACAAAATCACAACAGTGCGACCTTGCCAGGGTATGTGGTGTCATATTAATACACAAATAATAAATGATCAAAGTTATGCATGCGAAAAGGGTAAATCTTTTGAATGCTTTATTTTATTCCAAATCATGCCGACTTAAATCTCGGAAAAACATTGTGTGTAAAAGGATACAATTTTAAAATAGCACACGAAATAAAAGAATATTTACATGCGAAGTAAAAAACATTGTACTCGAATTTCTAAACGTATAAGAGCATTGCAGAGGAAGGTATAATTTTTCCTTTTAAATAAAGTTGAAAAATATTGTTTAAGCAAATGTGTCACTTTTTCCATGTATCCTATATATGAATTGAAACATTTTTTGTAAGATAGCCATCTGCTTTAGGCTTTGGGGCCTTGCATATAAATTATTTCAATCTCTTAATTTTTTTAAAATATATATATTTTTATCATTTCGTTGATCAATTATAAGAAATTGTAAATTATAAAAAACAGACTAAACCTTTTTTTAAATTCGTTTGTAAGCGAGAAATATATCATATTTCGACTATTCAAACTATTTATTCAGACTTTATTTTATTTTCCAAAACTATGACGTTTTTCTACTAAAATTTTGGAAACAAAACATGTTCCCTGAATCGAAATATAGCATAGGACATTTCTTTCATATGATTTGGTTTAATAATCACAGTTAAAATAAAATAATCAGCTATAATTATACCGTTTTTTCATTAAATAATAAGTATCGTTTTTTAATGCAATGTTGGCAACCCTGTATATTGTGTTCACAGCCATGCCATGTGGCATTTAGAGGCTATGTTCACGATGCACCAAGCCGGTCGAATGTCGAGTGAATGGGTGAAACAAGATAGTTTTGTTGATTTAATATCTTATTAATACTTAGTGACCTGTGTAATAAGAGTACGTAGCATAATATTGGCAATTGAACGAAAATCAGTGATTATCACAAAATCTGTTTTTAATCGTAAGATTCCATTTTTTTTTTAGTTATTGTCAAAATCATTAGCATACTGAAAAAACGTTACTGCTTTTTATTAAGTTTTATTATTATCCAACACGCTCAATCGCTCATTGACAGACTTTAGGCCCAAAAAATTACTCGCTAAATTTTAGGTAGTATTTTTGCAGTTATATGCTAACTAAACACTTGTAATACGCTCAAATCCCTATATAAGTACCCTCAGTTTGCGTCGCTCCTCGAATTTGAGGCCAAGGCCTTGGTATTTTGATGATGCGAGGACCTCATACAGTGAATATTCTATATATGGTTTCATTATAAACGATGATGTAGGTTTTGATTTGCACCTTCAATGCTGAAGGAGTTAAACTCTGTCACAGGAACTATTTAAAATTTATGAATGTAAAAGTAAGACATCAATTTATATAAGTCGTTTTTTAAAGATGATCTAGATCACAAGAAACCGGTTTCCTCCCCCTTTTCCCCCCACATGATAAGCTCCGACATTTTTTGGAGCACGCCATCAACCCAATCTCAAGAGTATCGCCTGTTTGTGTATGCCTCCAAGGCCGTAGCCTAAAACAATTTCGGGGGGGGGGGGGCATGGAACAGGAAAAAATGCAGTTGAAGGGATATGCAGCAACACATAGGAAAGTATACATCTATACATTACAGGAATTCTTCTTTAAGAAATTGGCGGGGAGCCTCATCGCCCACTGGCCACGGCCTTGTTTGGCTCTAGAACTAACTTTCGCACTGAAATTGTATCCATCATTAATACATATAGATTTGCAATTGGATTGAAACAGTGAAAAAAATTTAATTTCCTGGAATGACAAATCAACTTAGGGTTCAAAATTGGAAATATAAATTGTGAGTTAAATAACAAGAGGGGGAAAGTCCTGTAAAAGAAGTCCTTGAGGAGTATCTTGGCTCGAGAAGTATCATGAAGTCTAAACGTATTCCTCAGGCAGAACAACTTATATGTTCTAAAAGCTATGCAACCATGCACATGATGCACATTGCACACAAACATAAATAAATCCACCCACGAAACTCAATACACGTGCACCGAGCCAGAGGACGATCGAGGGTGGCGGAAGTTAGAGTTAGGTTGGGGAGCAGAGAGAACGGACGAACGTTAGTGTATGTTGAATGGTGGGGAACTTGTGGATCATTTTATCCTCTGATGGTAGCGGTGGGGTGAATTGGGACAGAGGTGGGAAGCGAAAGGCAAAAGCGGGGATTTCGGGGCGACGGTGGAGGCTTCGGTCACTGACTCCAGAAACTACGACAGCAGCTTCTGTGCTTCATTCACGGCCGCGCCATCTACTCGCCCGGTCAACTCAGCAATAATATTATGCACTCGGGCTTTTTCCGTCGTTATATCGTATCGTGCTTCGCAACGATCACGCTTCGCAATCCAGTCCCTTTGTAGGTGTAGCAACCAGACCCACATCACATTATCGCCATTAGAAAAAAGTGCGCGAGCCGAAGATCGATCCTTCTCCCGGTGTCCTTGCGTCCCAACGCACTCATGATTTTAAAGGTTTCCGATAAAACTGGATTTTACTCACGCTGAATTTCCCGGGATCCGGGTTTGAACCAGTTCTACAGTATTTTGGCAGATATCGAAGACAATTAGTTTGTTTAAAATTAAACATTTTGTTAGGAAACATTTAACATTATAAATTCTGTTGATCTGTTTAAAGGTAATAGACCAAACATGAACTTGATAGATTTCAAAATCAGAAAATAGAACAAATTATTCAAACTTTTTAAGGTTTTCACTTTGACATGGGAAAGAATTTAGATTTTATAATTGAATGTCTTAATAATTTTAGTATTAAAATTTCAAATTATACGGGTGAATACTTGAAGCATAGAAAATATATAATTGGATTTTTGAAACAAGCTTTCATTAATAATAATATAATATATATAATATAATAATAACATTACATCAAATGAAAACGTGAGGCATAAATATTAAACATTACACTTATAAGAGAAAGACATTTTTAAATGTACGCCCCATGCTTTTAGTTTAGGTCAAAGTATTTTTATAATTATTTTTTAGAGGGCATTATTTTGCTTCTTTTGGTGTATTTGAAGGGAGGCGGGACATAAGAGGGTAAGGGATATTTTTCCGGAAATGGGTTTATTTTAGGAAAAATTCTTTTAAAAAATGAGATGCACATTGTATTCAAACGATTTTGTCGAAATCGCTTGTTTTATCATAGTAATTGAGGGTGTGGTGAACCATACGGGAGTAAATGACACGCGATGTGTCCCTTGCCCACCATGCGAGTCCACTTGCCATTTCACAGGCAAATAATTGTATTTTTCCACCTTTCGCAACGTTTCCTAGTATAATTCATGTTCATATAGTTTCTTTAAGCATTAAAATAGTCAAAAATTATTTATACAACAAATTTTTATTTTTGCTCTTCCAAACATGTGAAATTCTATCCTCATAATTCTTGGATGATTCATAGGGAATTCGCGAACTTTTTTATAATAAAACCTTTACTACCTGTATTCTTAAACTCAATATCTCAACATTGTTTTTTATTTAAACTGAAAATTGAATTTTGTATTGCAATCCTTGGGTTGCTACAAAAGTCTGGTTACAAAATTCCCTGACTTTTCCAGTTTTTCCCGGTATAATTTTGAAAAAATTCCAGGTCTACTTTTTTTTAATTCAGCCAATTAAATTGGATTGTAACAAATTATTATGCAATGATAATGGTTTATCAATCAGTTTTATTGAATTCAAAACAATTTCCATTAATATTTGTATCAAAGTGAAAAAAAAGTATCCTATGATCATAACCATATTATTTTTTTTGTTATTACTTTAAGAACCATTATAGTCGAACTATTTATGTAAAGATTAGGATACAATTTGAAAATAATAGTAATCTTTTTTTTGAAATTGATTTTTTTGTTTATATTTTCTGGAATATTTGTTATATACAGTTAATGTCCCACAAGCCAAACGGCAAAATTTCTTTTACCTTTTTTTTCAATTGATTTTCGAAAATCGGGTTTTGGTATCTAGAGCATATCGGTCCGCGGTCTAAACTTGTTAACTACTTATGTCGCCTTACGGGAAATCCGTGCTTTTTCTTGCACCAGTTCAGTTTAATCGTAGAATAGGCCAGTGAGACATATGCCAGTGTATGTGCAGTTGTGTGTATATATGCGTCAAAAGTTTTTTGTGGCTACTTTCACGTCATTTTCGATGTCTACAGATCGCTGTACTCTAATGACAATTCCTTTATACGTTCACATATAGGATCCTATATGTTTCGCCTAAAGGTGCCACCTATAGGAAATGACATAGGAACCTATATAGGTGCCTGTATTGGACACTCCCTAATAAGATACCTAATGGCACCTAATGGTACGTATGTCTCTAGGTGCTCCTGGATGACCAAAAAAAACTTCTGCGCAGCCGTAGATGCCATAGAATACTACTGCACATCTGAACAGGGTCCCATACGGAAACATGCTGGATCCTATGTCATTTCCTATAGGTGGCACCTATAGGTGAAACATATAGGTTCCTATGTAATAATTTTTGCAATAAACTCTTTTCCATTTTTGCAAGCGTATACATTTTCGGCTTGCGATTCCAAACATTTTGACATATAAAACTTTCCCGCAGCTTCAAAAACAACGCAGAGACATGCTAACCCGCGAAATCAATAGAAAACCAGCAGTAGAACACTGAAGAAAGCAGGTTTAGACCGCTGGGTCCCTTTTAGATAACATCAATAGCTTCCAATTGTCATATGACGTTCAATTTTAATTCAGATGTTATAAAACTAACATGTATTATTTTTCTCTGGTAAATGAAAAAAAAACACATTTTACAGTTTGAAAAAATATTGAAAATTGCAAAAATAACAACGATTTTCCTTCGCCGCGTAAAATTTCTGAAATGTCGGTCAAGAGGTTTAGAACGCGTACCCTTCAATTGTCTATATTAAAATTTATCAAAATTTAATCAGTTCACGAATTTCTTCTTCAACATCTTTAAGTTCTTTTGGCTTTTCTCAATAAATCTTCCATTTATTTTCATTTAATTCTTACACTTTGTTTGATATTGGCCTTGTCCTTAAGTCTTTTTTTCCAATTTTCAAATATAGAATTCGCTATAAAATACTGAATTATTAAGACTTTGAAATAGAGAAGATTAAAAAAGTTCCAGTAATTTTTTTTCGAAATTCCATGACTTTTCCAGGTTTTCGAGTCATTTCTTTTAAATTCCATAACTTTTCCAGGCGTATTAAAAACTTTTTTTTAAATTCCATCAATTTTATAGGTCTTCCAGATCTTGTAACAACCCTGAATTCCCGAACCAGTTCCAGTTTAAAGTTAGTGTCATTATGAGATTGTCAAATTCCATATATACTTACTCGAAACCGTAGAACTTTTTCGGATCAAAATTTTTTGTCGTGAATTTATTAACGCCTAAACTTGAAAATATACTTTTGTTCTTTCTTTAAGTTGGGATTTCTATTTTAAAGCATTCTTGGCTTATTAAATTTTTTTTAATTATATAGTTTATTTGATGTTTTTCAGTCTTTCACAAATCTTTTTCTCTCCATGCACTTTTCATAGGCAGTCATATCGTTGAGCTTTCTAACAATAGGAAAACAGGGCGGGGGGGGGGGCTAAAATTAGATTGAATATTTTATTGTCATCCAAAATACATATATGTATTGAAAGTTTTAAGCCTATCGCTTACGGTTTACGAGGTACTTGCAGTTAAAAATAACGTTTAAAATTCCACGTGGATGTGTTCACCTGGGTTATAACCCAATTGAATAGGCAATTAAATTATACGGCTCCAATTTTAAGCACTCCAAATTTTAGTGTTCTGAATTTCAAATCTCTCGCATCTTTAGCACTCCAATTTTGGAAACTCGAAATTTAATCTTTAAAAAATCAAGAAAGATAGTGTAACCCATCATTACGTCATACTCAATCGATAATGTCAAATACAGTAGGGCGATGTCATGTAATGGAATTCGAAGCATTGTTTAAGTGGACTTCAGGTGAAAATTTTAATTCTCACATTCCATACGAACGGATCATGGCGGCCATGGTTCTAATTTTATTCCAACCTCAAATTTAGGACATTCTATTTTTTCCATCGGATTGCAAAACCGTAAATGGAGAAAATAATAATCAACAATTGAAAAATGACATATGAAGTTAAAAAACAAAAAGATACCACTAGTGCAGTGAAAATGATAATTCACCAAAACTCATTCTAAACAATGTTTTAAATTTCACAAAATGACATTGTGCTTCTACATTTCACATAATCGACTGAGTTTGATGTAATGATGTAATAGACCTTTTCATTTAAGAGCGGAAGCTTAGGCACCGCCATGATACTTAGCGGCCATTTAAACGGTTCGAGCATATATTCGTAAATGTACAGTATCATACCAAATTTTAAAGTAAAAGTAAATGAAAAAGATGTGCCAGTCGCTTAATTACTGCACAAAAGGAGGACGAAAATGCCATTTGCCAGTTGTAAATGTGATTGAAGCGCAGAAAACAATGTACCAAAGGAAAAAAAACTTGTTGACTGGTATGTAGGATACAGGTTATATTTACTTCGTGTACATACATAGTCGCATAGTTGGAATAATAAAAAAATAGTGCTTTACATACAAATAAAATTATCTGTAATGATAAAAATATATATGAAAAAAGTTTGATGAAGCATGTTAATAACCTAAATAAATTTAAGTGATGTTTGTACTTTTAACATTTTCCCTCTGAAAATTCGTAAAATAAAATAAATATTAGTTTAAAATAGTGAAAAACTGTCGTGAAACTGAAGAAAAATAAAGATATTTTTGTTATTCACGTTTTTATATAGTGTTTACAAAATCAGGATGGCCGCTTGACCGAGGGCAGGAATTTTTTGTTAATACTGGTAAATAACAGTTAATATATTTTTTAACTGGGAATTTTACAAAGTTTAGAAAGAAAAATCTATCCAATCGCTGAAAATATTATGAATTTATTATGAATTTCATATCACATTATAATTTTAAATAACTCCAATTACAATTTGTTTCATAAACATCACGTTCAATTATTATATTTTTAGTTATGAAATCATTCAATTCACAGTGCGTAATTCTAAAATATTTTAGTTTAAACAGTTTCCGTGTTAGCTCTTTATTTTGAAGCGTAGATTTTCAATATGAAAAGTTTTAAAATGCAGGTTTGGGGAGATTTGAAAGAATTAAAAATTAGGAGCGTTTAAAGTTTAATATTTCTGATAAGAAACGCTTGAAGTTGATCAACTGTAAATATAGACAATCTAATGATTTTTTTTAATTAGACGCTAGTTCGAGTATTAATAATTTAACAATAATTAATTTTACAAAACGATGCTAAACTTATGTTCAAAAGTAAAGAATTCTATTTAAACAACTTTAAACGTCTGAATGAAACTTTATAATCCATTTTTAATGAGAATAATTTTAAATAAATATATTCATATAATTATGCGCTTTTATTCTACTTCAAATCCTATTGAAATTTTATTTCAGTTTAAAATATTGGATTTTTAACCCACTCAATTTGTAATTTTGTAATTAAGGAAAATATCAATTTGGAAAATTTAGCAATATTTAAATGTTTATGTGAAACGAATAGGTAAAAATCAAATATTCAAATCCAAACAAATCGAAACTGAATGGTTTCAAATAGAAAGCCTTGAATCGTTTGAATTTCACAAATTTAAATTTGTAATTCAGTATTTAATTGTATACTAAACGTTGATGTGTAAATAACAATTGAAGAACTATTAATATAGTGACTTAAAATTATCATTTGCTTTGTTTTTATTATTAATAATGTTTCTGATTTAGAAATGCGTTAAATTTCTTTAACTTAGAAAATGGAAAATCATATCATGGATTTGTATTTTGTAACCAGATTTCTTTAAACTGTTTAATTTATAACAGTATAAAAGTTTTCGGTTTAACGGCATTTATTTAAAAATTATTCAATTGGAAAGTTGTAAAAGCTTCCATTTTAAAAGTCTAATAAGTTATTGAGCGTTGGAATTGAAACATTTTAAGCTTTAATTTTAAAAGTTTAAAAATTCAAGAGTATCATTGTGAAAGCTTTAACTTGCCACTTCAAATGAAGCAATGGTCTGCATTCCGCGCCATTTTTAACATGCATTTTGACTAAATTATCGTAAATGTTACCATTTTTAAATGTTAAACAGGGTTTTGAAAAGAAATATAATAATATTTATGTTTCAAGTACAACTTTCACGGGTTATCACTTTTATAATTTCCGAAACAGCACTTCTTGTCCGTAACAACTTTTTTTTCATTTCAATGGATTTTCTCTTGGAAAATCAGACTTTTTTGTGGGAAGTGCTTAAAACGCACGACAGTGCTATATATTTTGTAGGCGTGCGCAGTATCGTTTTCTTAAATGAAAAGGTCTATAAACTATACTTCACTTAATTTCCCTTTTTCTAAAAAAACCACAACTGAAAGCTTAAAATCCCGTTGAAACAAAAACCGCAAGGAAATTTGTCATTAAAAACTTAAAAAAACGTTTTGTCCTGTCAAAACAAAAATTATACAGAAACTTTTTGGACTGAAAAGCCTAAAAATAATGGTAAGGAAAAAGTACGTGCACCTACTTCACCTTATTGGAGAAGTTGAAACAAGGCTGTGTGCAGTTGTGCACCGGCGCTAATTTCAAATGGCGCATTAGCGAGTTACTCAAAAAGGTTCTCGCGCGTGCGAGTCGTTGCTTGCAAAAGACCACTCAAGTCAAGTCAAGTTAAGTCAACTCAAGTCAATGCAGCATATGGAGACTGATGGCCAAGTGGCGTGCACAACAGGGTTTTTCATGTTGGAGAACTCTTTCGCGTGCATCAAGAATCGAGACTCGGTTTGCGGGACCGCTCATTCGTTCGAGTCATTGACCTGGGAAAACGTGGCCGGCCATCAAGAATCGGGACTCAATGTTTCTAACTGAACGAGACTTCGATAAACAAACTATACATACGCCCTCTCACAAACTCGAAGTATTCCTTCCCGGATTTCAAATGATGTGTAACTCGTCACATTTTATGTAATGCAAACTTAAAATGTATATAGAATAGAAAATTCTATTTTTATTTATTTTTCGACTATTTCCCCGAAATATCCCTATTTCTAAGGCCAGTAAATATCAGACTAACAACTATACGCGAAAAAAATATTAAATTAAGGATTAATAAGCGCAAGCACTGCTCAAAATATCTATAAAAAAAAAACAACATAATGTTCTAAATTAGCAAGAAATCAATACTTTAATAGGTATTTGTTTAATCCAGCAATCGACTGAACCAAAAGCCATTAGAAACCAACTTTTGAATGTTATTACACAGGGAATCCCATTTAAGTCGTTCCTAGAATTTCGGTCCTTGGCATTTTGGAGATGCGAGGACCGCATGACCGAAAGAGAGGCGGTCATGCGTGAAAAACAGCACCATAGCGACAAAGTGGGCAGTGCCCTCAGCGACTTAGTTGCGCCAGCTGTTAGCAAACGTCCAAATTCAACATAAATGGTTCAAACGGCCCTGAATGTTTACGTTCAGAGCCCGCGAATGTTGTTTGATTTAAGTGACAACCATTAGGACCAGAACCGAAGCCGCCTTTGGCACAGTTCACCATTGGTTCAAGGAATTATTAAGGTAAATTCATAGAAACAGTTATACTAGAGATCCCCCAGAGAGAGAGAGAGAGAGAGAGTTGGGACATGAGATTTTCCAATTCTGATTTGTGCCGCTGTACCGGAACTAGTTGACCTCTTATGAATTTTGATTGACTTGGGTCAGTGCAATTCTTAAATCACAATTTTATTTGCAAGAGGATTTAATACAGAATAGAAACAACACTGATCTCACGAACATTATAAATGATTGGGGAGGTTAGTGATTAAGGTTAGGGAAAAATAATATTTACTTTGAAACACATATAATACTTCAAAAATTTCACGAACAAAAGCATTAATAAAAAATAACACTGTGCAAACTTTTCGCACCCCACGAAAATATCAAAAAGTCCTGTACAGTGTACAGCGGTGAACACTGTAAGGGGAAATGTGTCTCTCTCCATAGAGGTCTAAGCTATACATATATGAAGAACTCGCATAAGGGGCCTTTCACACACTATGTGAGCAATTTCCTTCCACTTGTAGACCCTCCTCGTGGACAAACGTGGACTTTTGACTCCTCTCCCCCTGTCTCTTCTGTCCACGTGGACTGCTTCATATAGAAGAAAACATAAGAAGTGAACATTTGATAGTTTTCCATGTATTTCCTTAAAAGAAATTAGAAGATTCAGGAGAACACGCGCCCGCGTATATTTTGGTTAGAACCCCCCCCCCCCCCCCCCCCCCCCCCCCCCTCCTCATACCTTGTGGCATAAGGATGGCCATCAAGCCAATTGATGACGCTCTAACTTCACGTCGATCAACTAAAAGTGCGTGAAAATTTCTAACCTAGCGGGCCTCTCCGTTCGTTCACACTTTCAGGGTTCTCTTTCATAACGAATTAAGCAAAAACTCTAAAATTTCCACATAAACTCTATGCTCTGTCTTTCTATGTTTCTTAGTTTTTTGTTTGATCGTAAAAAAAAACTTAGCAGCTAACATAAGCTATGCGGCATTTTCGATACCCTAGGTCTAGAATTAGATAACCCTTATCGAATTTCTACCAAAATTTTGAAGTAAAGAAGTGTTTGATTAAAAAACCTACTTCGACTCAAAATACTTGTTTTCACTTAAGAACTGAAAGAGTGTCAGTAAGAGCAGGTTTTAAAATCTGGGATGACTCAGAACATCGTGGTTGAATGCACGACACAAATCCGATGAATTGATAAAAGTCAACAGTAATATTAGAGAATACCTTTAATATGTTCATAAACAATATTACGGAGAAAATTTTGCTGTAATTTTATTTTACAAATTTACTACAATCCATTTAAATCGATCCAGGGAATATTTTTCAATTAAATTCATACAATATATATGATAGAAAACAAAATCTGGTAAAATAGAAAGAGTTTTTGTGCTTCTCTGCGAGAAAACAAAAAACCTGATGAGATTTCAATTGAGAACCACTGGAGGCAGGAAAATCATACCTAATTTGGAGACGCCTGCGAATCGTGTGTGAATATCAGTGTCGCTCACCTACAAGAGTGAAGAAAAGTGAAACCTATATTAATACATCAGATTATTTCCGACTTTGATATCCTAATTAAAATACAACAATGACTTTAGAGTCTCAAAGAGATCTGAGAATTGCAGACATCCACATCCTTTTTATCCAGAAATATTTGTTTACCCAAGAATTGGATTGTTTTCCCAACTTTCCAGTAAAAATGCTTTCGCTGCATTCTGCATTCGTTAACTTTGCTCATCAATTGAGTCATTTTAGGTAACGTTTATCCATCAACGCTGCTGAAAGATTACGCCAACGTTGATTAACATTTTCCAGACAAAAAAATCAGTTCGTCTTTTTACTGTGCATGAAATGATAATTTAATGAGGCGCTGTAAAATTTTAAAACACAATTATATGACTGGACATTCTGCAAAAAGTAAAAATAATATACTACTTCAGAATGACCTTTCAAATAATGTGGCTGCACAAATGGTTCCAAATCTTCGCAAGTACAGGTGCGTTTTTAATTTTATGGACCATTCATGGAATTGAGTGTTCTGACGAACACCTGATATCATGTTTGTTAAATAAAAGCATTTTCACTTTATCTTAATATAATACGAAGTGACCAAGTAAGGGAGGCAGACCAACCAATCATTCACCTTGAAAATATAAAGTGGGAAAAATTCGGAACTTCTAAAAGCTAATATTTATGATTGTTGTTACATGCATGGTGTATCTTCCCCCTAAATTGTGATTTCTGGTAGAATTTGGGTTTAAATATAAATTAAGAATTCAATTTAAAATTGTCATAAGTATGATTTTAGTATTAGTGGGCGACGTGATTGAAATTCGCTCGGGCAAATAATAACAGCAGCAGCAGGATAGCGGATAGCGACAACGACAAGCACTTACCACGTGGCTCGGCGGAATTATGATGGTTGAAGTGGGGAGCAATGCCGAGTGAATGCTCCGAAGAGGAGGTGCTGGCGAGGCGCTCCCTCTTCTTCTCCTGCTGCTCTACATAGCGTGCAGCTTCCAACAAAGTTTCCAGGCTCATCTTTGAATCCTGCTCCCGGTAATTTCACCCGAGATATTATTCCCGTGTCCAATTGCGATTGGACACCGAGACAATTTTCGTCGTCGATTCAAAACGACGAATCCCGCAGCCCTCCTCCACCTCCGCCACTTCTCGGTAGAGCCTGCCACGGATAGAAATCTGCAAGTTGAAAAAATTATGTCATTTATTAAAACTATTCACAAATTTAAGGCCAAAAATTTCTGAAATCTTATACACTGTACTTCAAAAGTCGACTTTTTCTTCCTGAGAATTAGAATTTATCCATAAAAATTATATTGCATTTTTGTAGAGCAGTCAATAAATTTTGTTTTATGTCGATTGTTTCAAATCAATTTCGAGGGTGATATGCTTCAATATAAAAGCAATCTTAACCAAATAAACCGAAATTTATTTTTATTAATCAAGTGTGCACCACGTGTCAAGTGAAAATAGCGTCATTTCAGCTGATTAAATCATCTCCTAACGAACTTAGTACCAAGAAACGACGGTAATGATAACGATTGTCGCAATAACATTCTGAACTGATCAGACTTCTCTAATAATTGCGGAATTATACTCTATGGTCATTTTTCCTTTTTTCAATGTAATGGGTGCCAGCAGGGTAAAAGAAAAATAGGAATCATCGCCCAAAAAAGCTCAAAGAAGGAGAAATAGTGTAATTTTTCCCACGAAAAATGGGAAAAACAGAGGAAAGATTCAACATATCTTTTTACATTCAGGAAAGAAGAAAGAATCTTTTTATAAGCAATTGCTTGGTTTTTAAATAATGTTAAACGGTTTTTTATACTTTCTGCTATTAAAGAACATATATTTTTTCAAATATTATTATTAGTAACACTATTAATTTTTATTTCCTCTTCTAGAAAGCCTTTATTTATAATTAAATCGTGGTAATTATTAAATATTTCTGTCCAAGATTTGTTATTTCTTCCTTGCTATAATTAATACTTTGAACGTAAATTGAAAACAACACTCACCAATGCCCTCAAACTCAAATTAAAAATAGTTTAAGTTTCAGCGCCTAAAATATTTTACACCAGCATTAAACATACACGCGTAAAACGCGTGTTCTCGTCCCTGGACTTTTATTTTACTATATTAAAACCAAATTCGAAACGCACAATGACAAGTTTTTTAATATAAGGAGTTCTACAAATTTTTTAAACAAAATCTCTCGAAATTCTTTGAAATATTTTAAAATAACTTAAAATCCTTTAAATTTGCCAAATTACTTTATATCCCTCAAAAACGTTGAAATCAGTAGAAACCCCTTGAAATGAAATTTAATGTATTCCCTAATGTTCTCTAAAAATTCCTAAAAATCCCTTGAAATCATAAAAATGCATTAAAAAGAGTAGAAATCATTTGCATTTCATTTTTAAATTAAATTCTGTTTACATATTTGTCCTCAGGTGGGAAATTAATTTCTCCAAAAAAGCGTTGTTTAGTATTTGTTTATTTATAACTAATTATCAACAAATAAAATATTCATTTTTGTCAAGTAGTATTATAGAAAAAGCACTTAGCTAACAGAAAAGTCTATAAACGTCTATAAGCATCAATAATTATGTTTTGTAAATAAAAATAGATGGTAGAATAGGTGGTCCATATACGGACCACTATGCAGCTAAGGGTTCAAATTAAAATTAAGTAAAAATTACTATGAAATGTATCTAAAAAAAGTCCATAGAAAATGCAAGTACGAAGCGCGCGTTCACGTTCCTGGATTTGTATTTCCTAATATTAAGAGTTCTAATAATATTTGAAATTAGTTAAATAATTTATGAAATTTATGGAATGTATATTGAAAGAAAAAATATTTAAACTGTTAAAACCTGCTATCTGGTAGATTTAGACAATTATTTTTTAAATTCTAGAACTTCTTAAACTTGTGTTCAATCCAAAAATGTCATTAAGAAAGAAGGGTAATTTAAAAAGAAAGGGAAACGCGGGGTACCATAGTCTCAATTGCCAATACTTCTCGTTGGCAATCAATGAAACTTTATTCCCGTAAAAGTAAATGATGAACCTTCCGTAATATATTTTGCGCATGAAATTTATTGATCAGACTGGATTTTGAAAAAAAATATTAGTGAGAGAAAAATGTGGGTGTTTATAATCTTTGATGATCTAAAAATGATAGGAACGTTAGTTATTTTAAAAGGGGCATGCTTCAAAATAACCTGCTTCTGTGACTCAAAGCGGCGCAAAAAGAACTTCTGCGCATCCGACCTTTTGTGCTTTCCGAATTCGGTTATTCTTCAAGTTCAGCAATTTAATTTAAATTAAGGTGTAAGAAAAATAAGCTATAAAAACTAGACTTTTCTGTGTTAGCGTAAACAATTTGTATAAAAAAACTCCTGAATTTTTCCTACTCATTTGAGGATCTAATAGGACCTATTCAAATTTTCTGGATACAATAAAAAAATCAGGAATTATTTGTCGTTCTTAAAATGCAGCAGCGCCCAGTTCAAGCTTTTTTTAACCGTTTAGTATTTAATAGGGCCAAATAAAATGTTCAAGACACGGTAAAAAATTACAAAATATTTTGACACTGTTGCTAAACAATACATGTAATTTTTTAAGGATTGTTGTTCAGAGAAAATTTAATTTTAAAACAATACATTAAAAAATATACAAGAGCTCCAATATAAGAGCAGTTTCGGGGGTTTGCCGCGCACTGACCTTGCTACTAAATCAGTCCGTCGAAATGACAGTCAGGCGAGCCAGAAGTTGGTAGAACTACTAAATCAGTCCTCCTTATATTGGAGCTCTTGTGTAGTATTATTAGAATAATAATCTTAATTAAAATATACTAGTCTCATTGTATTGAATCTTCAATCATATTTGAATCTTGAAAATTGTTTATATTCAGTTCAGCACTTGTGGCTACGACTCAGCGGAATATCCCATTTGAAAATAAAAATTAATTAAAATGGTCATATAGTTTAACATAGCCTTACACAAACACGCGCGCGCATAGCCTTATACTTTATAGAGTATATACTTATGTGTATTAAAATCTTGGTTCTAACCTTGTATTAAAATTCACAGAATCGAAAACATCAGGACCGTGATACAATATTGCGCGACGAGATACAATTATGCAGCTAGGCTGTGGAGTACTGCGATTTATCGCTATACACAAGAGCGCCAATATAAGAGCATTTTCGGGGGTTGCCTTTCACTGGTTTTGGACTAAATAAGTCTCTGTAAACGTAACCAGTCTGCAGTAAACTGATAGCGTCGCATTGTTAATGTGCGCTGAGAAACAGCGTCGGTCAGTAGTTCTAGGAATTACTAAATTAGTCGATCTTATATTGGCGCTCATGTGTACTACTATTTTGTCATACAAGAGTCATTCTAGGAACGCACTGATCGAAGTTTCTACCATTTAAATTCGCGTGTATTTGACGTCAGGCAATACCCAAATAAGATTCAACTCAATATTTTTATTAGAAGACTACGTTTTATCCATCCACACATACGTTTCCTAAATTTCAGAAACAATTCTACATTTTCTTTAAATGCTCGATTATAGGATTTTGTTTTCCTAATTACTAATATTTGATGACAGGCAACATCGAAAAAAGGTCCGGACGTTTAGAAGAAACTTAGCATTTTTCCGAATTTTTCCATGTACACCAAACTCTCGCTTTCAGTCCAGTGTGTACTCAAATGTGCGCGGATGGATAAAACGCAGTCTTCCGATAAGGATGTTAGGATGAAACTTTCTTTGAAGTTATTGTTCTTTGGCATAGAATACAAGTGACAAGTGAAGAAAAAATGTGCACCTGCACGTTTAGAGGAAATTTTCTTTTCCGTGTACAGTTCAGAGTGCTTAGGACGTAGATGTAGTATGTAAGCTACGTGTTTTTTGACATTAATTCATTATTGAAAGAAAATTTGAGAACTGGATGTATAGAGTTAAAGGAATTAATTTTTTTTCTACATTCCTTGACTTTAGGCAGTAATTTAAATCTTCATATTTAATTCAAAGAAGCAAAGACCACAAAAAGAAAAAGTACAAATAAAATTTGAAAAATCTAAACAAATGTTTCGAAACGAAATATTTAAATTTATATAACTTTTTGGGTAAATAAACTACTTTTCGCAAAAATGCTGTACATGTCCTTTTGGAACGCCTCCCTTTAAACGTGCAATATTGTGGTACCATTAATGCTAAGTTCGAGTCAAGAACTCATGCAACATATGGTGCCAAGAGGAACGTTAAAGTAGGATGTTAAAGAATAATAAATGCGGTAATAATGTTGATGTAACTCGCTCGCCTGCATAATTGCTGTTTGAAATAAGTGAAAGGGCGCTATAAAAAAGAACAAAATCAAGATTTTAAAATATTAACAAAAATTTGCCGCATCTGCCTGGTTATCTGCATCTTGTAGCCACGCTAACTTTTAAAAGCTTTGACAAATCCAATCAGTCTTTGATACACTTTTTTCAGGTTCCAAAACAAAGGTCATGTTTGTTAACAAGCTTAATCCAACCAATAAAATAACCGTTGAGGCACTGAGGATGAATAAACAATAAGAATGGTAAACATCGTATGGCACTTGCGTAGCTTAGTAGTGAGAAATGTGTATTTAAATTTGTTTTTATTCCTTATTAGCAGTAACAAAAATTTAACGTTAATAATTTTCTTTTGTTTAATATATCTTTCAAGCGAATTAATACTAAATTAATACATAATTGAATAGAAAAAAATGAAAATTCACATAATTTCATTTTTAAATATTTATAAAAATAGGAATGGTTACTATTTAGTCATTTTCCGCCATAAACATGACTCTTACAGTAAATTCGCTTTTTGAGACATTTATAAAGTGCGAGAAGTGACCAGTTTTGAAGCCGTGGTAAAAATTAGTCACAGACTTTCAAACGCATGAACCGAATTTTCGCTTTTCCAAACATGTGTGTCGTGCGAGAAGTGAGCAGTTCAGAAACCGTAGTAAAAGCAATTATAAACAATTTTTTCCGCAAGTAACTATATTCAACTATTATTATACTTTTAATTTCACCCAGAAAAAAATGTATTAAATAGATAACAACCCTATTTCCGGTCATTTATAAATTTTCCATAGGGACAATTTTCAAACTATCATGATGGATTATTCAGGAATCTTACCACACCACCCCTCCATTTCTCCCAGCGTGACGATTTTTTCATTGTTATTAGTATGAATATAAACATACTTTGAATATAAATGAACATACATGAATGTAAACATACTTTGAAACGCCCCCCCCCCCCTGATCTTGTCACGTATTTTGTGACTGACCCTTTAAATTCCCGGAATTTTTTGCGTTTCTTATTAAAAGTTCTGGATACCCTAAACTCTCGAAAATTTTCGGTATTTAACAAATTTACTGAAAATTTGCCAAATTTATCGCAAATGTCTAATATTCAAATATTTGTGTAATCTTGCGGTAACTTGACGATAAATTACCAAATTTAATTTTTATTGTTTCTCAAATCAAATATTGTGCCCATTTTCCACAAAAAGATCGTATGCAACAGATACTGAAAGTAGGCAGTTGTAATTCTTGTGAAGGATAGACTAGAGTACTTGCCATCGGCTCACCTTCGATTTGCCTCCCTCTCGTACAGAAAACTTCACAGTCGCGTAGAACACTGCCTAATTTCCGCACTTGTAGCACAATATACTACTTTGCACAACCTTCAAAACTCGAATTTTATGCCATTTTTGACGCATATATTTTGAGTGTATATAGGGGTATCCTGCCTCAGATGAATACCTTTGCTTCGCTTTGGCGGTAAAATTCACACTCCTCAAAAAGCCCCTATTTTTGGGCGCTTGCCACAGTTACAAAACCTACTTATAAATTAACATAACCTACAGAAAATTTAAAAGGATTTTGGATTTTTTTGGATTTATTAAATTTCCATTAACTTAACAATCTACCATATATTACCGGAAATTTTGGGTTTTTTTCCAGAAATCTTTGGCCACGTTCATTTCCGGAAATTTATAAATTGACCAGAAACAGCCAACGTTTCCAAAATATCTCGTAATTCATGATATTCAAAAATATCCGGAAAGTTTGTTTTTATTGTTTATCAAACCGACAATTCCCTGGATTTGTCAACAAAATATATTGCGTGAAACCGGTGCGGAAAGTAGGCGGTTAAATAACTCTTGTGAAGTTTATAGTACTTGCCATCAGCTTATCTTCGGATCACTTCCGGCTCTCCTACAACTCGCCTTTGATTCACCTCTAGCTCGTACATCAAACTTCACACTCGGGTGGAACTGCCTACTTCCCACATTTGTAGCCCAATATACTATTTTCTGCGGTTGAGCACTGTGAACAAGTATTTGTTTACATAATTTTTAATGCCATTATTTATAACAATCAAGTTTAATTCTAAATTACATATTGATGTTCCTTGCTTTCAACACACCGAGTTGTTGATAAAACTAATTCTGTTGACACAGCAATTCTTTCCACTGTAATTGTTTAAATACTAAGCCACAAAGAATTAAATAAAAATATATCGATCAACGACACTGAAGCATTTACTGCTGAACAAAAATGCCTTATTCATTGTACGCTCAGATTAGTTATTTTGATCAATACAAATTTTTAAAATTGTAAATTGTAAAATATGAGGTACGTTTTAGTACTCTGCGGGGCAGTGTTTAAAAAGCACGATAAAAATTCATGTATTTTATTTGCTTTGTACAGTGATAGAATTTTAATGATTAAAAACATTCATTAATATTTCATACTTTAAACATAAAATAAAGTTCAAGATATGTAGATAAAAAATGTGCTGGTTATTCCAAAAATAAATCTCAGCTGGCAAATATTTGAGCAGAAATGTTGTTTATCGAGATTTATCAAATCAATTTCATCAGTAGACCAAATATATAATCGCAATTGTCATAATGTATCTGTAAAATGTTGCTGAACTTCAACCTATAAAATTGATATAACATTCGACTAAAGAGGGAACTAAGCACGTTGATTTATTTGTTTTAAAAAAATGCAAATACAAAGGCAAATATTCGATACCCAGGAGATATGCATTTCTTATAGAAATACAATGCTTGGCATGCGATGGTTAAATAAACATAATGCTTGAAACTTGAGCCGTGACTTAGACCGGATAAGCCAGTCTTTATCAGATTTCCACGAATTATTGTATCAAACATTGTTAGCATATCTATTTATTCTCTAAAAAAGTATTATTGTTTTTGACGCCCAGTTCGTAACATCTTGTAAAAAAATTTCCGTATAATTACAACAAACCCAAAAAGGATGTAAGCAGATTTTCTAACCGATCTCCTCAATGTCTACATTTTGGGGGAAAACTGCAGTACCTTACGTCCGAAAACAGTGTTTACAAAAATCAAAATTTAATAATTAGTATTAAAATATTTTTTCTTTCCAATATTTCAAAATTACTTTTTATGACGCACGAATTTGTTGTAGATAATTTTATTAATTAAAATTGTCACAGTGGCATTGTACCGGAAAAATCTGACACGCGCCCTCCAGGTTTTACACGTGTTACACTTCTGGGATATTTTACCATCATTACAAGCCCCAAAAACACAGCCAGTCATTTTTGAAAAAAATCAATTTTTAGATTTTCACAATTTAGTATTGAGAAAGTAGCAGAACCGTCCGAAGCCTGACTACATCAGTTTCTTAACGAAACAAATCAGGCCTTGGCACACTTGTTTTGGGTGCGAAAAGAAAGAACAAGTTCGTTAACCAACCTTTCTTAATCAGCGGTTCTGGCTCTATCTATTTAAAATGCTATGCGAAAATCGAATATTTCGATTTTATGCCAAACGCAGACTGATACGTAATAAAATTTTAAAGAAAAATTGTAGCTTTTCAAACGTACTACAAATTTCCTTTTCACTTTTTGTTGTAGGTCTTGCCATTTTTTTTACTTATCGAAAATACTACAATCTAAAAAAAAGGAAAATTAAAATTATGTTTCAAACTACGCAAAATACGGCAAAAAGTGTTAAGGAGGAATTGCATGAACTTTTAAAAGTCCTACCAAATTCATTTTACTCACTTCTTGGTACGATTCGGAGTTTTTGCTTCAAACATAAAAAATGCTATAAAAAATTGAAAACTCCTATTTTTAGTATAAAAAAAAATTACAAAGCAGAGATATGAGAAATTTAATCTTTAAATATGCTTCATGAAGTGGAAAATTCAAAATATGACGATGCACAGAAAAACTGGGACCTAAAAGAGATGTTATTTATTAGAATTTAATTCATGCATTCCGAGTGAAAGAATAAATATCCGAACTGATTTCTTTCAATATTTTACAAAAATGGTGAGAAAAGTGAGAAAAAAAATAGTATTTTAAAAATATCTCCTTTCCAGTTTATTCTTGATCCTAAGAATCTGTAACAGAATGAAAGCGTATGAAATACGCTGAAAAAACTAAAAAAGTAGAATTTTCTACCTTTAAAAGTTTTGGAGTTATGACAACGGAATTTATGATTTCCGAGTTCTAGGCCCCGCTGGTAAAAGTTGCCAGTAAATAGATGACAGTACTCAATTTTGAGTAAATAAAAAAGGCCAGAATTTTCTCGATAATTTCAGTGCGATTAGAGATATCGTTCTTTAAATTTGCTCAAAGTTGAGTGTAATTTAGTCAGGGTCAACTTTCACTTTCGATACTCAGGAAAATAGTTATTTCGTCAAACGATAAAAATTAATTGCAAAATTGAGGTTTAACAAAGTTTCATAAAAACGATGATTTTTAAAATGCCATAATTTTAGCGCTCTTATAGAGCTTCGTTTTTTGTAAATCCACTAAAAATTGAGTTACCTTAAACTATTTACTGGCAACTTCCACCAGCGATGCAAGAGTTATTTCACAAAAACTAGATATTTTCAGCAAATTAATTCCTTCAAACTCGCCTTCTGAGGGCCATAACTCCGAAACTTTAAGAAACACAACATTCGATTTTTTGTACGCTTAATTCTGGTACAGATTTTGTATCTCCACACGTTAGAAAAAGAAGTCCTGTCGATTTTTGACACGCCCCCAGAGTCCCACTGCATGAAAGGCTGGAAAGAAGGAATTTTCAAAATACTAATATTTTTCCACTTTTTTCACCATGTTTCGAAAACAGCGAAGGGATTCAGCTCTCGCAAGATATTGAGCACTTGCAGCTTTTATTTTGACGACAAGCAAATCGTTTTGAGCTAATAAAATTTCACCTTTAAGCCCTTTTCATTATAGTATATTGAATAAACTGTTTACAAAATTCAACATCTCGTTTTACCAAAAAGGGCGGGTCTAAGCAATTTTTCTTCTTGAGCTCAGAACGTGCGCGAGTCATCCCAGAAGTGTAAACAGCAAAAAAAACCGGGAGGCGCAAGCGCTTTTGGACTGAACTCACTAGAGATGCACTATGAACAGTTTAAAATTATAGATTTCGAATTCTGACAGGTAAGTTAGTAATTTCCGAAATGGAAAATATTTTATTTTCATACTTCAAACTATGGCAAACTTATTAGGCAAAAAAAGAAACTCTCAACATCCTGGGTTAACGATTCTTAGAACGACAAACAATTACTTAGTATTTTATTTTAAAAATTACCTTGCCTAAAGAAATTCAGGCAGGTTGAGTTCAATATTATTGTAACTTTATATACTTTTAGTAAGAATGTCCTTTTAAAGAAATTGAAGTATTTCCAAAATATTGAAAATTAAAATTTTTAAAACCTATCTCTCAAGGAACAAGTTCAGGGTCATTTACGGGCTTTACACGGGTTCCCTACAAATTCTTGAGTTTCTAGGTCCAGTGGCACCTAAATCTCTAAATGTGCTGAATAAATGCTTTGTTTGTGAATTTGACAACAGCACGAAAACAAATTTTTACGAAACTTAAAAAACATCTACCTACATCTCTTCCACATGTTTCGCTCGAATTCAGGCCATTTTACTCCCTTCAGTCACGCCTGAAGGTTGAAAGACCCGAAAAGGGTCGACGACAAACTAAAAAAATTCTCTCTTGTATTCCACGTTTCCACCGGCAATCGAAAAAGCATGACATAACACACTGACTGAAATCGAGCAGATTACAAGAGGAAACTACGCCCGTTTGAGAGCACGTTCGTTGCCACTGTTTGGGTCTAGTAGTTCTAGTCAAGGTGATAAAAATCTCTAATCCTGTGAATATTACGCGAGGAGGTTAGGGGAAGGTGGAAAAGGGGACTCCACCCCACGTCCCCACCTGGTCTTGGTGTGCATGCGTGCAAAAATACGAGTGAACACAAGCGAGGATTGAGAAAGAAAGATAACTAGATAGCTTGTTGATGGATTAAAATGAGACAGAGAAATTCGAGCTAACACATTGGAACACATCCATCCTCGTGAAAAGTCAAGGATCGAGACAGCTACAGAAAAGAGAAACATCACACAAGTGAAAAGAACTGACAAAGTCGGCGTGACGTCACGAAGTAAAATGGCACGGGATTGGTGGAGACTATTATGGTACGGGAAACACGCCACGCAACCACCTATACACTTCATTTTAATTAAATAGGTGATAGTCCCAAAGAGATAATTATACCACCCGTGGTATAACCACGGGCGTGGTGGGTGATATAAAAATATCCAAAAACGACTTACTAGAGAGTTACTGAAGAAGAAGACAGAGCGCGGTTCCACCTTCAGGAGGATTCACTTGCACACGCGATTTGATTGACAAATTGAAATTTTTTTGACAGTTATAACCTGATCGATCTGGCGCGTGGCTGCGACATTTTACAAGTGTTAACCACTGCGCATTGAACACTGAACAGCCATGCTTGGGCCACAACATTCACGTGTCCCCGGGCACGACCAATGAGCGTGGCCCTATACTACAGTAGTTTTTACCGCACTTAGTTTTTCGCTAGCACCAAAATAGCAAATCGACAATAGTCAACAGAAAATCGAAGAAGACCCGAAAAAGACCCGTTTCGCCTTCTCCGATTCGCCTTCTCCGGCAAATACAACGCGCGTCACCCACTTTGTCACATGGTGTTCACTACTGCATGGTGCACTACTGCGCATGCGCGATGACAGTTCGTCGCGTCGTGTTCCTCTTATGCGTAGTAGCACACTAGATATTTTAGGTTGGGTGGGGAAAATGTAAAATGGCCGCACACCGAGGGACAAACATTGGCACCATGTGCATGAGACAGAACTTTATTTTTGTAATATCTTTTTAAGAATGTTTTTTTCAACCTAAGTTCTTTTGAATATTTTTTTTCAAAATCTGTTTAATTTAATTACAAAATATATACATGTTTTTTACGATGTTATAATTAGGTTTAATAAATTTGGAAAAATAAAAATAATATCCCAAAACACTTATAGTAAAGACATTTTTACGTGGAAATTAAAAAAAATCAAGTTTCGTCCAATATATTGAAATGCAACCTTTGGCCTTCGGTGTACGGCCATCTTGCCAGGTGACGTCAAAACTTGGAACGCTAAAATGATGCACTACGCGCCAAAAATACTCACTCGGGATTATTTTCGAAATTCTGGAGAAAAGACTGTAGAGAGAGAAATTGTAAGGTTTAATGCTAAATTGGAAAATTTCGGTTAGATAGTTGAAAGGATGAGATGTATTTTCGAAAAAAAATCTACTGCTACTAAGTTGCAGCCCGCAATAGAAAAACCTATAAAAGTACTAAGTTACGGCCACTTTTTATACTTTAGTACAGGAAATTTCAGAGAAATGATAAGAATTCGATTAAATTCATACAAATTCAAGGTGTGAATTAAAAAAAAAAATTAAGGTAATTTCAACCAATCCAAGATATGAAAAATACATTCAATTTAGTAAGTTTCAAGTAAGTTCCGGAAACATCAAGGGAATTCAAAAGAATTTGGTGAATTAGAGACAATTTTAAATTATTTCTTTATTTAATTCGAGATGAATTGAGCAGAAACTAAAAAATCCATGGAATTGAGAAACTTCAAAGAATTGAAGAGAATTCTAAAGAATTCAAAAGAATTCATGTTAAAAATAAGAAGTCAGGATAAAATCAAAATAACCCAGCAAACATGTTCTGTAACTGTTCCAGATCAAAAAAGGAACTGTGTTCTATAACAGCTGTTACGAGATGGTGATAGAACTGTTCTAGAACAAAAATGTAACAGTGTTCTAGAACACTGTGACAGAACTGTTCTCGAACTATGTAATATCGAAGTTCTAGAACCTTTGTTACAAGTGTGTCCTAGAACAAATTAGGAACAAAGAATAGTTCGCTAACACTATGGCGTAACGGACCCTTGCGAATATCCTTAATGTGGATATCTCGGACGCATAATTTTTGTTAGTCGGGACTGCGCATGCGCTATACCAGATCAAAATATATCCATGGGGATATCAAAATTTCTGCCTCGCAGGATATTCCAACGGGTTATCCCTGGAATAATCCCGGACATAAATGGGATCAAATCGAATATCTCGGGATATCCTATTGCTGTGAGGGGTACATAACACTGTTCCATATTTGATAAATAACAGTTCTAGAACTGTTATAAGAATTGTTATAGAACTGTTATAGAATTGTCCTAGATTTTTTGCAATGCAGCATACCGAAGTTCTAGAACTGTTACAGGTCGGTTGTCACAGCGTTCTAGATCTGTTAAAGATTTGTTATACAACATTTGTAATTGAGTTCTACAATTGTTCTAGAAATGTTACAGATCGGTTATCCCAGCGTTCTAGAACTGTTACAGAATTATTCTAGCGTATGGGGGATGACATTGTTACTCACATGTTCGTAACCTGTTGTAGAACACGTTCTTTTGTGTTCTAGAACAGTTAAAGGTCTGCTCTGTAACCATGTTTGCTGTGAAATTCAAATTACTTGCAAAAAATATTTGAAAATCTCTTCAAATCTTTGAAAACCTACGAACCCCCATAATTTCTTGTAAATAAATTCTTGGAAATACAGTGGAACCCCGATACTGTACGGGTTTTGGGGATGGCGGTGGGCAGGAACAAACCGGAGATAGGTCTACTCCGGATAAAAACGCTTTTGTTTGTTCAAGCCTGATTGACCGCCGTACACCTCTTTTACTCCTACCTGCGGCGCGGCTTCAATTCTCGGAAGAATTGTATCGGGGAGCCCTATTTCGGAGTTTCACTGTATATTAAAATAATATGAAAACACCCAAATTCTATGAAATTTAATAATATTTCCGGATATCCTGGAATGTTCATTATAAAACCTGATGAGCTTTTAAAAGCCTTAAAATCAGTGAAATCCTTGGAAATATAATAAAATTTGCTTGAATCCTTTGCAATATCTTTAAACCTTATAGTTCGTGTAAACATCGTTCCATAACTTCCAAAATTGTTGAAAATCCTTTACGACCGCATACAAATATTTTTAAGTCTCTTAAAATCATCAAAATCCTTGGAAAGCCCTTGGATTTGTATACTTCTTGAAAATGTCTGGGAATATATTAAAATACGTTAAAAACATTAAAATCCTCTGAAAAACTTTGAAATTCCTTGAAACTTTTTAAAGCTGTTGAAAATTCCTCGAAATTCTTTAAAATGCCCTGAAATATTTTAAATTATTTGGATTTCCATGAAATTATTGAATTTTATTAAAAACACCCTAAGATATTTCAGATAATTTAAAAACTTTTGAAATACCTTGACAATTTTCAAACGTCTTGAAAATTCCTTGAAATCTTTGAAAATATCCTAAACATTTTTGATTTTAAAAAATCTTTTAAAATATCTTAGAACAAAGTCAAATGTGTCGACTTTGAGGCTGCTCATGATCATAATACAGTACATACAGTAAGTCTCGGAGCTATTTTCTCACTCTCTTCTTTGTCACGCCTGAGTGACCCTGCACATCTCACCGCAACTCCCCTCACTCATCCACGTCACGCAGCGTCAATTCTCATTAATTCTAGAATCACTAAATCCAGATTCGACTGTATTTGAAAATCTTTGAAATCCTCCGAAATCTCTCAATTCTTGTGAATAAATTGATTGAAAGCCATTAAAATATTATAAAATGTCGTGAAATTACATGAAATCTAATTCTATTCCCTGTTATCCTGAGTCCCTTCACATTATTGAATTCTATTAAAAATAACCTGAGTTATTTCGCATATTTCCAAGACTTTGTAAATCTCTTGAAAATGTATCAGAGTCTTGAAAACTCCTAGACATTTTTTAAAATATCCTTTTTAATTGTTAACAGTCTTTGGAAATACTTTGGAATATTTGAAAATCTTTGAAATCTTACGAAATCTCTCAATTTTTCGGAATAAATTCATTGAAAATCATTCAAATATTATAAAATCTCGTGATATTACATGAAACATAATAATATTTCCTGAAACCCTGAAAAGTTGATTGAGATACCTTGAGGGCTTTTAAAATCCCTTAAAATGATTGAAATCATCATAAATCTGGAATAATCATTTAATATCTTGTCAAACATCCTACAACGTTATAGGCCCTACACAATTTTTCATTATCCTCCGAGATTCCTTTAAAAATGTTTAATCTCTTGAAAAAGCCTTGGAATCTTTTAAAATACAAAGAATTAGATACATGCTTATAAAAAATGAGCGTCAACGACGAAACTTGGATTTTTGGGTCCCAAAAATTAATTTTATACGAGTAAATATTTTTATCAATACTCAAAAATTACATAATATTTATTCGCACTCTTGATTTAGACTTCAAGAGTAGGATTTTTCTTAATTTTATGATTGTTCCAAATTTTCAGGAAGGCTTTTCTAGATTGGACAGATTTGAACCAAAGATTTCAAAAGGTTCATTTTAATACAAAAAACTTTTAACTTTCAAACTAAATATTTGTCTACCAAAGCAAATCTACATAAACTTTCTGACGGTAGTGAGCGTTACTGAAATTTTCAAAATCCTCTGAAATCCCTTGAAATTTTTAAAATCTATTAAAAAATCCTTGGCATCTTTTAAAATACCTTAAAATATTTTTAATGTTCTGAAACCTTCTAAATACGCTTGGAAATTTCTCAATGCTCTTGACAATTTTTTTCAAATCCCCATATATATTTCAGATCTTTTTAAATCCCCTGAAACTTTGTAAGACTCATTAAAAATCCTAGTGATTACTCAAATTATCCTAAAATTCTTTCAAATCCGTTAAAATCATTGAAATCTATTAACATTTCCTTGGAATCTTTAAAAATATACCCAAAAATGTTTCAAATCCTTTTGAAATCTCTTGAAATGTTTTAAGACTCTTGAAAGTTACTTGGAATCTTTGAATATTCCCTGAGATCTTTAAAATCCTTTGAAATCTCTTTAAATTATTGAAATATATATTAAAACTTTCTTCGAATATTTTCAAAATACCCTAAAATATTTTAAGTCCTTTTTAATCACCTGGAACTTTGTAAGGCCCTTAAAAAATCAATTATTCAAAATACACTCAAATCCTTAGAAGGCCTTATAACCATATGAAGGATACATTTTTTCTTCCATACAAAAAAAAAGTAAAAATCAGTCCGGTGGCTCAACATGAGTTCTCGGAGATTTTGTGGGTCGCGAATTACGATTCTGAAGTCAAAATTACAAAATTCAAAATAGCCGTTCTAATATGAGAAACGGAAAAATAAGTTCCGTGATTTAAAAATGAATTATCGGGGTATTGTGAGCCGCTGACGTACTGATTACATATCTGAAGTCTAAGTTCCAAACTTGAAAATGACCGATGCAATATGTCGAACAAAAAATCTAAAAATTCGTACTGGGGGTTTCAAAGTGGGCCCTCGGAGGGTTTTTACTTCGCTTAATTATTTTGAGCGCAAATTCGTAATCAACGACAAAAAACGAAAACCCATTAAGCAATTAAACTTAACGCATAAAAAGGCTGTATTTCTTTACTTTGTTTATTTATAAAATCCCTTCCGTTAACAAAAATATCAAGGTTTCTTAATGTCAAATGATGTTCTAAAATACTTCAAGGTTGCTATTTTTCTTGTAATTTGTTCAAAAGTATCTAAATAATATTAAAAATTGAGGGGGCAATGTGTCATACATGTACATATTACAATATGTCGCAGGGTTAAAATTATTAAAAATTCTTTGGAATATTTTAAAATACCCAAAAATATTTTAAATCCTTTGAAATCTCTTGAAACTTTTCAAAGCAATTGAAAATTCCTTGGATTTTTTAAAAATACCCTAAAATCATTCGTATAATTTGGAAACCTTTCAAATTAATGAAATTTATTGAAAATTGCTTGGAATTTTTCAAAGTACCCTAAAACATTTGAAATCCTTCGAAACCTCTGAAAATTACTGAAATCTATTAACTTTTTGAAACTCTTGAAAATTCCCTGAATTTTTGAATGTACCCTACAATCTTTAAAATTCGTTCAAATCCCTTTAATCTATTGAATGATATTAAAAATTCCTTGGAATCTTTAAAAATACTCTAAAAATTTTTAAACCCTTTGAAATACTATAAAATTATTGAAATCTATAAAAATTCCTCATGAAAACTACTTGGGATTTTAAAAAAACCCTCAAGTCTTCAAATTCCTGTGAAATATCATAACATTATTGAAATCTATAAAAATTCCATTGAATCTTTTAAAATATCCTAAAATATTTGTAATTTCATAAAATATTTTTAAAGCCTGTTGAACTTTTTAAAGCTACTAAAAATTCCTTGGAACATTTAAAATTTCCGTAAATTTTTAACATTCTTTGGAATCCCTTCAAATTATTGAAATATATTACAAATCTTTTCGAATCTTTCAAAATATCCTAAAACATTTTAAATCTTTTGAATTCCCATAAAAGTGTTGAAAACTCCTTGGTGCCTTTCAAATGATGTCAATCTATTAAAATTTTCTAGGGATCTTTCAAAATATCAAAATATATTCATAAGATTTTTAAATCATTTCAACTTTTTAAATCCCTTGAAAAGTCCTTGGATATTTTAAAAATACCCTACGATTTTTCGAAACCTTTGGAATACCTTTAAATCATTTGAACTTACATATTAAAAGTTCTTTGGAACCTTTTGAAATACCCTAAAATATACTAAATCCTTTTCAATATTTTGAAGAATACTTAAACTTTTTAAAGATCAAGAAAATTCATTGAAATATTTAAAAGTACCTTGAAATCCTCTGAAATGTATTCAAATTATTTAAATCTATTAAAAATGCTGTGAAGTCTTTTAAAATACCCTAAAATGTTTTTAATTCTTTAAAAACTTTTGAAACTTTTTAAAGCTTTTCAATTTTTTTTTTGGAATTTATAAAAAATATCTTCAAATCTTTAGACTTTTTTGCAATCTTTTGAAACCCCTAAAACTTTTTATATCATTTGAAAATTCTTTGAAATATTTTTAAATATCTTACAATATTTTAAATAATACTTTTAAATATTTTGAAATCTCTAACTTTTTTAAAGATCTAGAAAATTTATTGGAATTTTAAAAAATACCTTAAAATCCTTCGGAATACCTTCAAATCATGTAAATCTATCAAAAATATCTTGAAATCTTTAGAATCCTTTGCAATATTTTGAACCTCCTTAAAACTTTTTAAATCCTTTAAAAAACATTGAAACTTTTTAAAGCTTTTCAAAATTTCTTTGGCACTTTTAAAAATATCTTAAAATATTACAAATTCTTTGCAATCTTTTGAAACCCTTTGAAACTTTTTTAATCACTTGAAAATTCTTTGGAATACTTAAAAATATCTTGAAATCCTTAAAAGCCTTGGGCATCTCTTCAAATTATTTAAATCTATTCAATATTTCTTGAAGTTTTTTAAAATACCCTAAAATATTTTTAATCGTTTAAAAGTCTTGAAAATTTCGAAAGCTTTTCAAAATTTCTTTGGCACTTTAAAAAATTTCTTGAAATCTTTAAAACTCTTTTCAATAGTTTCAACCCCTTGAAACTTTTTAAATCATATGAAAATTCCGTGCAATATTTTAAAATATTTTAAATCCTTTTAAATCTCTTTAAACCTTTAAAGATCTAGAAAATTAATCGGAATTTTTAAGTATACCTTGAAATCCCTTGTAATTATTTAAATTTATTAAAAATTCCTTTAGATATTTTAAAACTCTCGCTTTCAGTCCAGTATCGGGGTTGCCCTCAAACAGCCTTGGACTGATTTCGGAGGGATAGAAACGTTAACAGTGAGGGCCGCCTGACTCGTTTCTAATTGGAATATATACCTATAATGTCACAACCGCTGAATCCCTGCTCTCGTGAGAAACTGCGGGAGCCAGCAGTTCTAGGAAGGCCGAGTACGATGTGGCTGAAAGCGAGATTGTTGTACCTTGAAATCTTTAAAATTCTGCCGCAATCTTTTTAAATTCCTTGAAACTTTAGCAGCACTTTTTAAATAATCAGTTTTTTGTAACAAACTTGTTTTTGCTGTGTTCATAAATATACAAATTTACAACTAGACAAACATTTCTTAGTGCTTCTCATTTCATCTGAAGGTTACGCCCGCATCGCCTTAAATAATTTATTTACGAAAAACTTTATTTTCTGGAATTTGTAAGAAAAATAAGAATACTATACAAAAATTAAGATTAAATTTTGGAAATTGAAAGGGTAAAATTATTTACATTAAACGTATACAATTTTACCCATTTTACCCGATTGCACGAAGCATCTTCTATTCTTGTCAAGTCTTATTTTCGGCAAATAAAAATTTTATCAAATCGTTAAGCAAAACTTATCGAAACTTATAAAAACGCAGAATTGTATGTATTTCTAAATTCAACATTTTTCTGTCGTCCAGTACACATATTTTTAATGTATGCTGCATGAAGAATGTTCTCTTTATATTTTAGAAAAAAATCATGTGCATATTATTGCAGGTGAAAAATGCTTAGGAGTATATCAGACCAATAATTTTAGTGGAATTACAAATTTTCGTATTCAAAGTCCGATAATAATTACAATTTTTTTTCTTTCATAAAATCCAAGGCTTATTCCTAAAATAAATAACAAATACTTTTTATGGGTGAAAAAATCTTTAGCCTGCGAAACCATAAAAGGAGAAATAAGGTGAGAAACTTCGAGTGAATAAGGGAAAAGGACCAAACGGATGCGTCCCTTGAAGTCTTGGACTGACCAGGGGCCACAATTCGAATTTTTACTTTTATTTTCAATCATTTGAACGAGGGCCACAAATCGGCTCTACCGATTCAAAGAGTGAACCGTTAGTTTCCCGCTTTGAGTCTCGCTAGGGATCGTAACCGAACAGAAAGCAGGTATAAAGAAAAGGCTTGGTTTGAGTTGGATATTTTCACGTATTTCAAGTTCAAGGGAATAGGTTTAATTTTTTCGCTCATTAAAATGAAAATCAATCTATTATTATAGTATATAATTTTAAATTGTTTACTTGCCTCGTGTATACGTTTATAAATAGTTAAATTGATATATACAGTGAAAAAGCCCTATAAATAACTTTTAAAAATAGAAACTCTGAATTAAACACCAGGTAGGTTTATAAATAAGGTAAACATAAATTCTTTTTTTCAAAAAACAAATCTATTATCGTTGTAAAACCGACAATCGTACAATCTTTCAGAAACAAACTTGATTCACTATTTTGAAATAATCATCAATAATATCAATAATAAAATCACCGTAAAGAGTCTTTTAAATCCAGATTATAATCGAAATTTTTTACCTTCGTCGAGTAGCACAACAATATTTTAACAGAGAAGATTGTCCTGATAAATTTGAGTAATAATCATTCTAAAATTGTAAACTAATAAAACACACAAAAAACTATTACATATACTGTAGTGCCATTCGTTGGGAGACTGTTTCTTAAAAGCTAAGTCCTAATCAATAAATATAACTACATATTTACAACACGAAGTTCGTAGTGGTAAACGCTAAAAAAAACGGCTTAAATTTTTGTATTTTGTTTTATTAATAATTCAAAGGAAAAACCTTGGAGAATTTCCAATAAAGCTTTTAATGAGGTTTTTAATCTTCTATTGTCACTATATAACCTATGGCTCATTTACGTTTTTATATGCTCAATATTTTTTCAGAGATCTATTGTAAAATGACAGCAATATCGTTTTAAAGCATTAAAAATATTTTCTCAGCCTACGAATTTTCATTAGGTTTAATTAATGCTGACTCAAACCAGCAATTACATACTTAATAACATCTTTGCAAAGTAAGTTATAGCACCTAGTAGAAATTTTAAATAGATTATGCAAAAGTTTGAAACACTTGTGCAAGACTCAAACATTTCCTTTAAAACTCAATTCACTCACTGATCACTACTCGTTCTATAAAATTATAAGATCCAAATCACATTTTTATCATCGAGTGATGGCCAGGAGTACATTTTTGCTAGGCGATTGCGTAGTTTCGATACTTTAAGTTGGTGGACTAGTCCAAAATCGCATTGCATAATATTTATATACGCTTTCTGCTCTTATCTGCATTTAGAAATTCGAACACGAAATTTGTCAAGGAAATATCACATGTCCTAAGGACTAACGAGAGGCCACAAAATTATTCTTCGGAAGTTCTTCAATCGCACCATCTTCTTTATGTTTACATGCACGAAAATTGTTTACAATTAGTTATTAGAAAATTCTCTAATAGAAAAAAGTAGTTAATAATAGACAAAGTGGTGAGAAATTCAACTAAGTTTCGGTCGACTGCAATGTTGGCTATCTACTCAAGTTGGTGACATAAAGGTGTTTCAGGTCGGTCTTTGGTGTATTCTCGAAAAGTGCTGCTCTATTTTGTCCTTCGCCTTTCTTAACCCAATGACCGTATACTCTGAACGCGCAACCATCGATAACCTAGGCAGCAAATAATTCATTGCAATTATCAGAAATTTGGAAAAATTTTCCTACTTTTTAGGGTAACTATTTTTATTCAATATTTCTAATTCAGACTGACTACTCAAATTCCAAACAAAAATTTCGAATCATTTCCCACTATTCTAAAATTTGTTACAATAAAACAAATTTTTAATTAAACTAAAATATTTGTAAAGTATCAATAAATGTTGGTAATTTTACCCTGGGCTTATTTCGAACGAAATTCGTAATTCAACAAAAGTTTACATTTTGGACCTTTTACAGTATCTATTTAAAGAATTGTCATAAACATTTTATTTTAAAGCCTTGATATGTTAAATATTGGAAAAATTCATGTCATTTTAAGGGGAAATATTGACGTTATCGAAAACAAAAATTATAAGATTTTATGCAGTCAATGGAATACAGTAACATTAAATAGCAATGCTGACATCTAAAATGTATGCCACATAGTCTTCGAAGTCTTACATTTAATTTAAGCTAATAAAACTTCAAAAATAATCACGGGTTCCCAAGATGTGACAAAAAATTTATAAGCGTGTATGGTATAAATTTTAGATTCTTGCTACAGCTTTCCTAGATCATGCCACAAGTTGAATTCGAGGTACAACTACTGACAGAAAGTTTTGACACATTCCCTTTGACAGTTTGAAAATTAATACCACACTTCAAAAACGAATATCTGTGCAGGAACTGAATCTACGACTTTTGGAAGCAGAATCATTTAAAAGATTGGAAAATTTGCGTGGAATTCGAGTGGGTCAACATTATTTTAATGAACGAGTCCAAAAATATTTAGTTTTAAAGTTAAACTTTTTTTCGAGCAAAATAAACATTTCGAAAGCTTAGGTTCAATTCTTTGCCAAATTTATAAAAGTTTTCCTACAAATTTGTAAAAATAATCAAATCAAGAGTAAATTCTACTCTTTAAATCTAAATAAAGATCAAGATTAAATATTATGTAATTGCTGCGTATTCATACAAAATATTTATTCACGCAATCTTAATTTTTGTGAGTCAAAAGACAGAGTCGTCCTTAACCTAATTTTTTTAAAAGGTACAACTTCAGATTTCAATTAGATATACAATGGAATATAAAGAAATCTGAATGTGTACCTGATAACAAAGGAATGTTAATGGCGAATCTCGGAATTTTGACTCCCAAAAATTTGCACGAGTTAATATTTTGCACGAATGCTCCGCAATTACATAATATTTAGTCGTGCTCTTGATTTAGATTTAAAGAGTAGGATTTTCTCGTAATTTCATGATTCTTCCAAATTTTATGTAACACTCTCATAGATTTAGTAAAGAGTTGAACTCAAGTGAATATTTTTATACAATACATGTAGTGATTTTAGAACATATAGTTCCATACGAAAACATAAAAAAATACTAGTGGATAAAGTTCAAAATTCCGAAATTCGCCATTAACATTCCTTTGTTATCAGGTACACATTCAGATTTCTTTATATTCCATTGTATATCTAATTGAAATCTGAAGTTGTACCTTTTAAAAAAATTAGGTTAAGGACGACTCTCTGTCTTTTGACTCACAAAAATTAAGATTGCGTGAATAAATATTTTGTATGAATACGCAGCAATTACATAATATTTAATCTTGATCTTTATTTAGATTTAAAGAGTAGAATTTACTCTTGATTTGATTATTTTTACAAATTTGTAGGAAAACTTTTATAAATTTGGCAAAGAATTGAACTATTAAAGTAGGGGAGGAAGTGGCTATTAGTGGGTCGGATAATTTTCAAAGTCTTAATAAAGCGTAAATCTTACGTAGTTCATGCAAATGTGATAAAAAGGACTTTGTATAGTTGATTATACAAATTTAACGTTCCAGAGAGACAATGAGTTGTTCTAATTTCTAAAGTTGTCTGACCAAAGGCGAATCGATCAACCACAGTAAATACCCGAGATATTAATTATCTGAAGTTGGATAAAAACACTGCAAAACAATTGAAAACTACAATATCCGACGGGAGATAATTTTTATCACGAGACGGAAAAAATTATCTTTCGTCGGATAATTGTAGTTTTCAATTGTTTGCAGCATTTTTATCCAACTTCAGATAAATATCTCGGGAAATTACTATGAAATGATTTACCTTTCACAGTATGAAAAAAGTACTTTTTATGTAATGGGAAGAAAAAATTTGCAGAGCAATCGATATTAGTATTCATGTTACGCTTCCTGAGCGATGAAAAACGATAATGTAATGATGCCAGGCTGTTATAGTGTTCTATCAGGGTTGCCAGAAAAATTAGTTTTAGTTTAATTCAGATAAGCGTTTAACGCTTATCTGACCAATTTTTAATTTTCCCTGGCCATTAATATTCAAAGACCAGCATTTTAATATTTAAAAATCGTTAACCAAAAAGACCAAAAAGATCAATTTTCAACAAAATATTTGAATTCCTAAGCAAATCGTTGAATTATCAACTCAATGGTCGCATTTCAAAAAATAAAATAAATAAACTTCGACAAAAAAAGTTGCATTTTCAACCACATAATTGAATTTTTTAGACGACGAACCAAAAGGATGAATTTCATGTCCAAATATATTGCTTCGTAAAAAGATGAATTTTTAGTTAATTAGTCCAAATTTCAAAGAAAAAATTAAACTTTAACCAAAAAAAGTTGCATTTTCACACGAATAGTGAAACTTCAAGACAAAAAGACGAATTTTAAGAAGAGTTGACTTTTCAACTAAAAAAATATAACTTTAAACAAATAGATAAATTCACATCGAAAAATGTAATAGTTAATATCTGAAGAAAATTTTTAAAAAAACTCATTTTTAGCAAAATAAGTTGATTTTAAGCCCAACCAAATAGTGCAATTTTTAAAGAAAAAAGATTGAACTTCAACAAAAACAGTAGCATTTTCATCCAAATAGTTGAATGTTCAGAACAAAAAGACGAACTTTGATCAGACAATTGACATGAATTTTAAAGAAAATAGTTAAATTCTGAAACAAAGAGATTAACCTTCATCAAACAAAATAAATTTTCAACAAAGTAGTTCAACTTTTACCCTAGTACTTGAATATTTAATTCAAAACGAACAATTTTCAACGAATAATGTAATTGTAGATATTTCAACAACAAAAAAGCAAGAATTTTCAACAAAATAGTGGAATCTTCAACCAAATAAGAGTCATTTTCAACCAAACAGTTGCATCTTTATACAAAAACGATGAAATTTCTTCCAAGACAGATGAATTTTTTATTTAAAAAAATTAATTTTGAAAAAAATAGTTGAATTTGTAACCAAATAATAAAATTTGTAACTAAAAAAATAATAGTCAGAGGGAAGCAACTGAAAAAATAGAAATACTAGGCAAATCTTAATCTTGTAAGATTTTTAATATAGAACCGTATATAAACGAAATAAAACAATTAAAAATTTATTATCCTTGACAGTTACTTGAAGTGGCCTTTAAAAAAAAATTCTCTGGAATGTAAACAAGTAATCTAATGAGGGCCTAATTTGACAAATTAGCCATCCTGGTATTTAAACCCAAGCGATTCAATATGGCAGGCTTTGCTTTATTCCTTGAAACATAATGTTCACTTGAAAACCAACAAATTAATTCTAATAGAAATAAACTTGTTTATCTAAATTCAAGATAAATTTAAAAGATTTCGACCGAATTTAAGATAACGAAGAAATTCAAGAAAATTTAAAAGAATTCAGAAACAGATGTTCGCACCTGAATTAATGGTTGACCATCGTATTTTTATGAATATGTACATCAAAATAAATATTTTCAATTCGAAAATTCCGAATTTAGTGAATTCTCGAAATTTGTAAAATCTATTTAGCTACTGAAAGAAAACAATAAAGCAAACGTACCTTGCGCAAAATCTTGATTCTGTACGGATCTTCACATGCCACGCTAATGGAGAGAGCCTCTGGAGTTGTGTGCAATCTTTTAATGCGAATAACCGCTCGCACGCAAAGAATTGCTAGTTGAAATCGCTTCCTTGCATTAAATGACTTTGCCTTGAGTTCCTGCATTAAAGTAAAAGTCTTTATAAACTTCAAGTAGAACTATCTCTGAAAAATAGATCATAATTTTACGTACAGCATACAAAGTTTAGTTTTACCTTGATTTTTCTACTTCTACATAAAATATTTAATTAATTCACACGAATGCATTAAAAATACGTATTTCAATCTTCTAAATTTAGAAGAAAAAGTTACACGAGGGGTTCAAAACTCGACTGATGGAGTGTACACTGACTTCAATTGATTTCAGTGACTTCACGTGAACTCCAGTAACTACAGGTGGAAACATCTGGGCGGAGGTGGGAACCAGATACCATAGAACCAGTATTGTCCGCGAGGGGTGGACCTCTATCGGTTCGAAAATGGAACTATGGTGGTTCAATTCTTCGGGAGTCCGCTTGATTCGACTAGCGGACGCATTATGTACTAGTGTTCATACAACATTTATTCTGCGGATGTAGGATCAGAGTAATCCCACATGGCAAACGCGTGCTGTTCAATGCTGGTATACCAGCAGTTCGGTAACATAGCCCGCGGTGCGTTAGCGCATCGGGTTACGCTTCTTCTGAACTGCTGGTATACCAGCATTGAACAGCACCTGTTCCTGTGTGGGATTACTCTGGTCCCGCATCCGCAGCATCAATGTTGTATGGACACTGATACGTTGTGAGTTCGCTAGTCGATGAAGCGGGCCCCCGAAGAATTGAACCACCATAGTTCCATTTTTGAACCGATAGAGGTCCAACCCACGCGGACAATGTTGGTTCTATGATATCTGCGACCCGCCTACGCCCAGATTTTTTCCCGTGTAAACGCAAGTGACTTTAGCGAAGGTGAACACCTGACTTTACGAATTGTCAACCCCTCAAAGTTGCAGAATAATTATGAAATTCGAAAAGATTTTTTTTATATCTGGTCCTACATTCTGTTTCCTAATTGAACCGCTGGCGTTCAAAAGAGGATACGCCCGAAACGCCGCCGTTTTAGTTAGCTCCTAGAACATCTTTTTATCAGGTCAAATTTTAATTTTTTAATAACATATCCCAATAGGAAATTTTATTGTGCATATTTTTAGTCCTACAAATAAATGCGATGGCTTTATTAGTTTTTGAAATAATCAAGAAAATATTACTTTTTTCTGCAATCGCAAAATACGAATTTTTTGTATTCAACTCGCCATAAGTTCTATAGTAATAGGAATTTTATAATAAAAATTTAAGAAAATATGCACCATCATATAAAAAAACTAACGGTATTTATCGAATTTTCAAAGAATTACGAATTTTCTGAAAATTCAAATTAATGGTCGACTTAACTTTTTTTAGGATTCAAGGTAGTTTTTTTTAGAAAATATCAGGTAATTATGTTTTATAGTTTTAAAGGCACGATTGATTTAAGATCTCGGCGCTGTCCCGTACGCGTTTTAGTGGCGTTGTAGTGACAATTCATTGAAAGTCTATAAATAACGTTAGTTTCGTTATATAATGGTGCATATTTTCTCACATGTTTATTATAAAATTTCTATTATTGTAGAACTTATGGCGAGTTGAACACAAAAAATTGGTGTTTTGCGATTGCAGATAAAAAGTAACATTTTCTTGATGATTTCGAAAACTAAGAGTCTTCACATTTATTTAAAGCACTAAAAATATGCACACCAAAATTTCCTATTGGGATATATTAAAAATTTTTTATTTTACCTGGAAAAAATATGGCCCAGGGGCCAACTAAGACAACAGCGCACAAATGTTTGGTTTAAAACTCTAGCACACAATTGCATAGCTTACGGCGGCCATTAAAGATACACAATTTTGGTGAAGAGGAAAAGCTTTTTAACAGCGAATCTCAGATACCGAGATTTTTTTTCATGTCGAAAATTTCGATTTTCACATGCGAGCAAAAATAATGATTTAAACATTATTTTTAGCCATATAAATGGCTTAACGTTTGCAATTTAAAAATTCGGAGTACAGATTCGAATTCAGCGACGTTAGGAACCCCTATAATGGTGTTTCTCATAAATGTACATTTCATTTTTCTGCATTATCAAATTTCAAACGTAAAGTCATTTATATGGCTAAAAATAATGTTTAAATAATTATTTTTGCTACCATGTGAAAATCCACATTTTCGATATGAAAAAATTCTCGGTATCTGCGATTCTACTTTTTGGTGTTAAGAAACTTTTCCTCTTCATCAAAACTGTCTATATTTAAAGGCCGCCGTAGTCATGCAATTGTGTGCTGGACTTTTTAAACCAAACCTTTGTGCGGAGTTTCGGGCGCATCCCCTTTTGGTCGCCAGCGGTTCAATTTATTCTTCATTTATATTATTTATTTAAAGGCCAAAAGATTTTTCTAAGCTACTCGTTTTTCCCCTATTTTCATTAAGACATTGAGGAAAAATTTTCTAAATGATATTACAAATACAATTATTTTTTAATATGATTATTCACAGCCACTTAAAAATTTTCCCCCTTTTGGTTATCTATTGTTAATTTATTATACGATAAATTAGAAACAAACCCTGGGAAATATCCATTTAAGCAGCAATAAAGAAAGAGTAAAAGTGTTACAAAAACTTAAGAATAGGTGTTAATAGAATTATTCTGCGATAGGAAGAGAGAAACTACTTGTATAAGCAAATGTAGCGAATGTGTACGTGAAAATCTTGACTAAAAAATGTCTTAAATACAGTGCTTTAAAGAAAACCAACCGTAATTATATTCTCAACTAGTTAAATAGTTCCAATAAATTTGAGAGTTTCTAAAAACAATTGTATAATCAGTCAGTATTCTCAAACTGGTTGGAATACTATGTTTTTGTAAATAGTTGTCTTCAGTTATTGGTTCCATTTGAAACCTTTGTGTTTGATTAATTAGGCACAATAATGCGGCATAATTTCTGAAAAAAATAAGCTAAAAGTTGCACGTAAGAGAATGTAAAGAATTGACAAAAAATATATATTTAAATTATGCAAACACATTCCAGAAAACACGCTTGTTAAAGTCACTGAGATTAATTTGAAGAAGGTAAGTAAGACTGATAGAAGCTTCTTTCAACTCGACAAATTTCAGAAAAACAAAATAATGATAGTAATACAATTTACCAAAGCTAACTGAGATATCCTACTCAGACGCCGCGAATTAGTTGACAGTGAACGCTTTAGGGGAGCGATGTCTTGGTCCCACAGCTGTAAGGTACACTTATAAATAAGGCAATAACTTAAGATAACTTTTAAATTTAAAACAGGTAAGTTTAAACCTAGAAAAAATTAAGAATCAATTATAAGAAAATAATAAAGTCCTTTAATGGTCATTTATAGCTTGATGAGACATTTTTAAGGTGTGTATAAGCTTGCGAAAAGAATGATTTCAAAATACTGTGTATGATAACAATTATTTGTGAACAACAAAAAAGAATTTACTCGACGAGCATGCATTAATAGAATTCATTCAACAGGTCCAGTCGTGATACACACTGAGGAAGAAGCAATGCGTCCTGACGCTTTACAAGAACCTGTGATCTTGCAAAATCAAATCACTCACCACTGTGTGGAAGAACGAGTGCTCCAGCGCTTCACGTATGCAGATCCTTTTCTTTGGATCGACGACTAACAATTTACTAATTAAATCCTTTGGAGCGTCTGCAAAGAGAAATATAAACTTGATTTATTTAAGTTTTTATAGAAAATGGAAAGTTAAAACTTTAGACTGAAGAAAATAATATCAGTTATGTGGTCAATTTACCAGTTATATCTGCCCATTCTGGAGATGTAAATGAGAATTTGCCCTCCATGATATTTCTAAGCATAACCATTTGCTTCCGATGCCAAAAGGGTGGACATCCAACCAATAGAGTAAACATAATAACCCCGCAGGCCCAGCTGAAATTATCAGTTGCATTTCATGTTTTAATCAGAGAGTTGAGGTCTTGCGCCAAGCCTACGCATATTAATTCTTATTTTTATTCATAGTAATCGCTCTAAGAAATTCTAAACTGTTTCAAATAGACTCTGAAATAAATAATTAAATAAAGCCAAAATATAAAAAATACCAAGCCCTAAACTCCTTTATAGAGGGAGGAATTCGGGACTGATCCTTAAATGCGGCTTTTTACTCCCCTAGCAACTGCTAACATATCAAAGAAAATATAAAAAATGGTAGATAAGGAAACCTCCCTCAGCAAAAAAAAAATCCAAAACACCCTTACTGAAAAAGGTCACCAAAATCGGGTTGTCATGAGGAAATTGTGCCATCTATTTGCTTTTCAATTACATATAACATTTTTTGTAATTTCTTCTATTTGCAATTTCGTCAATCCGACAAAAAAAATCATTTAAAAAATACAAACAACATTTTTAATAGATTTTCTTGTTGAGAATACTTCAGGGAATAAGAATCGGGACTTTCTTTTTCATATTAATGTTAAATCAATGGGAAACTCTATGGTCTTTGGTGCACGGACTCATATTAACCGATTTTGCTAAAATTTGGAGATAATTTTGCAGGGCATTGGAATAAAACTGTGAGAGTAAAAAAAAACTGATTTTCAAAAATAAATCACGCCTAGACTTATGGATTGATACTTAATTAGGATAATGGTTACTTAAGACTAAAAAATGACATCAATTTTTTTTATCTCTTACGGTTTACGAGATATGTACAGTCAAAAATAACGTTTTGATTTCCACGTGCAATGTTGCTCTTTTCCACGTGGATGAATATTTTGTTATGACAGCCAAAAGACGGTTTTAAAGACCAGTCCCGATTTGGGCATCTGAAATATGTACTTGAAGTTTTAAACGTTCACATGAAGGAAATATATTTTCCTCATTCTATTTTATGTAGACATATTGTTTCCACTACAGATAAAACTATTTTCAATATAATGAACTATATTATTTTTGCACTGCTTCTATTTTAGAAAAGAATTGATAACAAATTTCGTTAATTTCAACGTTCAGAATTATAAGCACATGTGTGAGAGTTTACTGATTTTTGTGGGTTTTAATTTTTCTAAAAATAGATCCTGTTCCTTGAGTTTCACAAATATTTAATAATTTTTCAAAACACTTACACGTCTACCTCTTGACCGTAACCTTCGGCATTTTCAAACATATTACACTTAAGCACCTCTGGAGCTAAATAACCCGGGGTTCCACATAGATCTAAAAAATACAATATTTAAAAACCCCTGCAATATTTTCACTAATCGTTTTAAATTTAGTACTTAAAAGTAAAAAGAGAAAGTGACAAACACGAACCGAAAAGTTTGTCACCAGGCTCTAAAATTCTAGCAAAACCAAAGTCCGTGATTTTGACGTTGAGGCTGTCATCCAGCAGAATGTTCTCTGGTTTCAAATCTCGGTGCACAATTTTCTGATTGTGAACGTGCTGAACTCCTTCAAACACCTGCCTCATAATATATCGAGTCTTTTTCTCCGATAGCGTAACAACTGATGTAAGGTAATCGAATAGCTCTCCATTTTTACAAAGCTCAAATATCAGGAAGATGAAGGTATTAGATTCAAACACGTCGTGCAGTTCAACTGTTGGAATAAATTAATTTACAATTAAAAGCACTTTATCGAAGATTTCTCACTTTTTGATGAGGTTTTCAAAAAAATGAAATTACTTATGAAAGGGTGGCCAGCCACTCTTCGAAGTATTTGCACCTCTTGCATAGTCGATTCCCTCATACTGTGTGCATCTGTGCCGTCGTGCGGTTCATTACTTATGTCTATTATTTTCGCTGCATATTCTATGCCTGTTTCTTTTTCTATGCACCGTCTCACAGTAGAAGAAATCCCCCTGCGAAATATTTCGTTCTTTATTTTCGAAATTTGCACTGAATTTACCTATTTTGTAATAATCTAACAATAGTACAAATTAGCCGAAAAAGACCAATTGCTGGAACAAATTAGCAGCAAGGAGATCTTTGCCTTCAAATGTTTGGATAGAAGTCGTTTTAAAGCCATGAAAAGTTCGAAGCTGATTTCCTAATCAATTGTTTGTTATTAACAAAAAACTTGAAATCGCAACATTTTCTCAACACGCTTGCTTGGATTTTTACTTTTGAATAAGAGATAGGTAAAAAGCGTATGGGACTTATTATTTAGAGCATAGAATAAGTTTTAAATAAATTTGTTAATAAACATTTTGCATTTTTCAGGGAAGACAAAATGATGACAAATTTGCATTGTTGCAAAAAAGTCGCATTCGGATTTTTGCTATTGGATTCTCAAACGAATAGTTCAAATCAAAGTATGGAAAAATATATTTTTAGATTTCAGAATCTATAAAAGATAGAGGGGAGGGGGCGCTTTTTTGTAAACATTCATATTCTGTAAAAAAAAAAAGTATCTGTTAAGCTCAATTTTGCTGCAATATCTAGCGCATTGTGCATCTTCAGGAAAAAGTATGTTTAAGATATACACAACATTTTTCCCATAGCTTATAACAAATCGTAATAAACATAAAATTTTTTCATACTTACAGCTACCAACGAGGTTCTGTGAAATTGTTTATAAAATTTGTTCAAATAATACTTTTTTGAAACGAATATATATATAAAATAAAAATCCACCTTCCTGAAGGTTATACATTTTCTTTTATATTTTTCTATTAGCAGGAAGTATGGAAAGAAAATGATTGTTTAGAACGATTTCTCATAAACAATGGGAACAATTTTATTGACAGCTTAAATATACTTTTTCCTGAAGATGAACAATCTGTTAGATATTTCAGCGGAATTGAACTCAACAGATTTTTTTTACAAAACATGAATGTTTAAAAAAAGTGCTCTCCCACCAATCTGTCATTTGAGGTTCTGAAAAAAAAATTTGGATACTTTCAACTATCCAATTTAAGAATCCAATAGCAAAAACCCGATCGTGATTTTTTTTCCAACAATGAAGTTATTATCGCTTTGACCGTATTGAAAAACACACACTGTTAATTAATAAATTCATATGATTCACAAGTGTAAAGAAATTGTTGCGATTTCACTTTATTTGTTAACAACAAATAATTCATTAAGAAATAAGACTCGAACTTTTTAGGGCTTCAAAAGGATATCCATACAAGCATTATAAGACAAAGCTCGCTCTGGAGCTAATTTGTTCTAGCAGAAATCCTAATTTGACTGTAAGAATAATTCATAATATAGAATGCACTTGTTAAAAGGCGCGTCACTTCAAAGGTCATGAATTTAATTTTAACAGAAAATTATAATTTACATAAGAATAATTTATCAAAGCAGAAAAGAATTTCGCATATCAATGTAACTCTTTGCAAATAGATAAATAATTAATCACGCGTAATCTGTAAGCATAAAAGAACATTATTTACCCGCCTCAATAAACAAAGGCTTATAAAGACTTTTCGGAACTTCTGCTAGTTACTTTTGCTACAAAAATAGTACACAATGATAGATACGTTAATCTATTTAGTAAACATGAACATTTCTTTGGCCTCAAAAATGGTTAGGCTTCGATAAAACTTACAGGATGCTTTTTTTTATGAAAGGAGAAACTGTGAAATGATAAAAACGGTGGGGCTTCCCAGAAAAAGTTTCTGCTAATATCAAAAGGCCATCATATCAGTTACATGCGGACTTAAAACATTATTGAGGTCAGGAAAGTTTTTTTTTAATGTAATTTTTTCGTGTAAACACTGCAAGATATTACAAAAGTGAAATGTGAAGAAGTAATTTACTAAAAGCGACACTCGGGAGATATTTAGTATATATTACGTCAAATAAAAATAAAGAAGTTCCGAATACCTATTCTCGTTGGGAAAATACTGCATTTTGGGAGAAAAAATTCAGTGATTGTAACAAAGCAAAAACATTTTTTTCAGTCTGTGAAGTACGTTTGGACAAGCGTACTAATAAGAAAAATGTAATTAACGACGTAAGCTTTTTTCGATATAACAACTACACGTACAGGAATAAACTACACAAAAAGCATGTGTCGTTGGCCTCATTGATTATTTTTATAAAAAAATAGGCAGATAATGACATTGTGAATTACATAATTTTAAGGTTAGTCTTTCATGGATTCCTTTGCCTTTTCTTTAAACTCCATATTCATTAGGCGATTGCAAGTGAAATGATTTTTGTTATTCGACGTCACAATGCAATCCGAACTATATAAATGAAATCATAGCGTTAATTAAAAGAAAAACAGATGTGACGAACCTTCCGAGAATCTCTTTAGGTTCGTACTTTGCGTAAAACCCCTTCGCGGCATCTTTGTCGGGCAAAAGATCTTCCCCATCGTCTTTCGCCATATTTACTGTAGATTTTGGGTATATTTTACACTAAAATCACAGGAAAGTTAGCTCATTTTCGTTAAAATTGAGGAAGAACCGAGCCACCGACGTTGCGCGACACACCTGTCACTACCAGCACCATATTCACCCCTGCCTCTTTATTATCTATCGCACACTCACAATCCTACTAATAATAAGGCAAAATAACTTGTTCATTGTAACCGACACATACATGGCACCATCGCACGCTCACTGCTAGCCATTGCTAGCACAGCCAAGAAAACATGCATATTTAATAAGCCTATGGGTGTGCACGAGATATATTTTTTTGCTTTTATAAATATAAAATCTAGAGACTGTGGCTGCATGTGTGTGCGAGTTTTGATGTGTAAACACTAGTAATGACTATAGAAAACAGTAGGTAATCACCACGGAGTAATAATAAGGAGCCAGGCAGTTGAAACTACCTCGAGTTTCGTGTTTTTGGCGTGGTATCGGACCTCTCCTTCTACCATATGAGATAGAATGCGATATGCGATCAGGGTTGGGAACGAATAATGCATCACTATAATAGCGAATTCGTTTATTCTATTCTGCACTGGTGCACTCCAGTCTCCAAGAGCACTCCGACCCACGATCTTAGCTTAGATTAGCATTAGATCATGCTCCGACCTAGGTCGGAGTGAGAAGAAAGAAGTAAGATGGAGCGACCGGAGTGCTCTTGGAGTACGCCAGTGCAGGATAACTAGGATAACCGAATATGCTATAAGATAACCTGTATTCACGTATAATTGTAAAATTATTCACTGTAAAAAATACATTTTACATGAAAAAACTAACAATTATTTAGGTATTTTTTTTATTATTTGTAATTTTTTGTAGCAAACATTTTGCGACAGTTTTTTGTACTTTTTATCGTCGAAATTCAAATTATGCTATGGGATAACGTAGGTTTCCCCCTTACAGACATAATTACTTATATGTTCTTGTTTATTTACTATTATGACGGATTTAATTAATAAAAACAAATTAATTTAAAAAGTGAGGTTAGGCGCATGTACAATTTAGCTATATTTCGCCATCTTGAAACGTAACTTTCTAATTTTTCTACACATTTGACGTTTATGGCGTAGAGGAAACGTATTCTTTGTCAAAAACTCCGGAGTTACGATACATTGCCAACCCTGGGTTTCGAAACCTCTTTCTATCGTTTGAGATCGAAAGAGAGAGTTTGATCGTAAGCATGACTTCACGTAGTATTAAGTACTTCTGATTGGGTACGAGAATTCCAAGATGTCTGCATACCGAGGGCCAAACAATAATACCACTAGCACGATATAAAACTTTATTTTTTAATAACTTAGAAAACATAATTATTTCTTAATCACAAGTGTATTTTAAAATTATTTTATATCACTTCAAAAAGCTTTAAAATTAAATAATAAAGTAGATATTTGTGAAGAAGAGGTATTCCTTCCTTTAAATTTAAAATTGTTGGCTAGGTTGGTTATCATTCACCAGGTTTCTTTGGCGCGTAAAGTTAAATTCATATTAAATTTCTGTACAATTAATCCGAGTTATTTGTTTCATATGCGGATTTTAAAAAAAGTGATGTCCCCTTATAGAAATATTAATTTCTAAATTTCCCAAAGCCTGCCCGCACAAAATCCAAACATTTCATGTCCTCTGCTTCGATAAAGTATTTGTTTCAAGTGATAATATTTTTTTTCACCTACCATCCAACAGGGCTGCGCTTGGCCCAAGTTTATACAAGATCACATTTTACTAAATTTTAATTGCGGTTAACTTCATAATTTTTCTATTTCTATGCTTTTAAATTCCCACGTTTACAATCTTCGCCTTTTATGACAGAATGTCGCAATAATGGCAGTGAAAGTTTTTTCAGACTCAAATATCTTTTTTCCGAATGCCGTTTTTGTAAGAAAAATTCATTTCGATGTTAAGATATGCCCGACTCTAATGTTATATTTATCTATCAATAAATAGGATCCAGATTGTACTGCATTTCTGTAACAAACGAATCAATATTTAAAATTCAAGAGAAAGTTAAAGAGACAGTGTTGACTAATTATGCGTTAAAAAGAAAAAGTCTCCATCACTAAGAACTTTTGATTCAAAGTTCAATGTTTGATCTATATGTACCAAGCGCACCTTGGAAACCGTGAACGGTGTCAGTTGGCCTACGATTCAGTCTGTCAAACTGACCGTTCCCTATTTCGACTTTTTATTAGTATACAAAATGAAAATAACCAACAATAAATTTATATCGTGTATAATCAAGTTAAACAAATCAACTGAGCTTTATTCTAATCATAATTTGAATGTGAAACAAAATTTCCCAAAACTTGAAAGAGTTTAAAGCGATATTTAAAGTTCAAAGCCCGTTTTAACATTACTTATTTTTTACAAAAAACAATAAACAAAATGTATTCAAGCCTATTAAAAGAAGCAGAATTAGGTAAGATGTGACCATTGCCTCTTACTTCCTAAATTCTATTTTTCAATCATTATTAGGAACATGGTATATGAAACAACATGATTTATTTATAATAATTCCAAATTCCTCATTCTTGTTTTACTTTTCAGGAAACCCAGTGTTACAAAATGTGCAAAGCATCTATACAAAAAAATTACCTGAAGGACTGCAACCCTCTAAAGAAGAAAAATATCCAGAAATATCAATGCGAACATTTTTCGATTTTATGCGAACTGCATATCAAGTAAATGACAGTTTTAGTCATTTGTCTTCAGTTTTAAATGCCAATAGTCAAATAGATTGGAATGCACTAGCAAAAATAAATTTAGATCTAATCACAGAAGAAAATACTTCCGAAAAATTAAATACTACGCTTAACGATAAAAGTATAGAAACCGATGAATTAAAACATTCTCAACCAGGAACATCCTCCAGTCTTGAGAAAATCACATCATCACGCAGTTCGAGAAAACTATTTAAAAACAGTCATAAAAGCAGTCAAAGTCGAGTAAGAAAATTAGAAAACTTTAATATATTTAATTTTTTTACTACAACAATTTTGTTTACTACTTCTAAATACATAATAGCATATGCTTTCAATCTTTAGGACTCTGAAACACTGTCTTTACCCAGTATCTCTCAACCCAATCTTGCTCAAAACAAAGCATTCGAGACTGAAGAAAAGCACCAAAAAGAGGAGAAAAAGGTCCAAAACGAGGAATCTAGGAGAAAGAAAAGTTTGCCTGAAACTCGGGGAAGCAAAGAAATCCTGCTGGCTACAGCAATGAAACAAAAATTAAGCTATGCTCTTCACGAAGGTTTGTTGGATTCTGTGCTGCCTTACATGATACCAAAATCTGCCTCTTCTCAACCAATTATTAAAAAACCTTTAATGAATCCTGATTTAAAAAAATCTCGATCGACTGGTAATGTTGAATCTAAAACTTCAATTTCGATACTAAAGGATAAAAATAATGACAAAAAAAAGGAGCAGAAAAAGGCTTACGAGTATGTATATGTAAGAAATATTTTTACTTTTTGTAAAGTTAAAAATCAATCTTTCGGATTTATGCTTATTTCAATCAACATTTAAAAACCTTCAAGTTTAAAATAGAAAATTCTTTTTTTCTTAAGAACTGAGGTAGAAATTCACGTTTGCGACGAGGCCAAGAACATCAAAAGGGATTTTCGTTGTCCTCAAACGCTGCTGGTTCAAAAAATGTGTTATTTCGCAGACGTGACTGCTGGTCAAAAATTAGAAGAAATGGATATATCCGTCCACTGCGATATTGTAATTTTTGATTGGTTGATGCGGTGGGTAAAAAAGGATATAATTAAAAAGTCCGACTGGCCCATTCTAGAAGCAAGTAATGTTATTCCAATAATGGTATCTGCATCTTTTCTACAAATGGAACCATTATTAGAAAGTTGTTTAACTTATTGCTACCACAATATGTCTGAAGTTCTAAAAACTGCGACAATCATGACTTGCCTAAACGACAATCTTCTCACAAGGTTTGTTGTATAATTAAAAAATATCAAAATAACAAAAAATCAAACAAAATAATATTTTTTCAGGCTTGCTAATTTGTTCAGCAATGCCGATGTCGAGATGATAAAAGACAGAAAGGATAAAATACAAAGTCGCCTATTTTGCAAGCTGATAATGTCACTAGCAGAACCAACCCCAGACAATAAAAGGGGGCATTTTAGTTCTCTTGCAACTTTGTTTAAATGTGGCAAATGTGGGAAAAATATTGTCAGATCAGTTTCCGATTCTGTTCCCTGTATTCCGAGTGCTATGAGATTAGATAGCAAAGGAAATCTCCATAGCAAACATATTAGGTACATTCATTTCCAGCGAAATAGTTTCGTCCGATGTTTTTTTGTTTTGCATTTAAAGATTCATTTTCTCAGAAGACTTTGGTTGATAGAAAAATGTTGATTACGTTAAAGGGATTCTGCTTGGAACTTGAACGAATATATTGTCACACTTCGAACAGAGCTGAGGTCATGGCGAAAAGTTTACTGGCGACTCTGGGGTGACTGTCATTTTCTGTCTTGTCTGCAATGTGGAAATTATTTCCCTGTTAACCAAATAGATTGGTGTTCTTATCATCCTGAAATCCCACAGTTTTTTGTACTTGAACAACAAAGGGCCACTCCATTTCCACTGGGAAGATATCCTTGCTGTAGCCAAAGGGCCTACAGATTTGAAGCACTGCCGAATAAAGAAGGATGTAGATTCAGAGTACTGAAAATGTTTAGTTGTAAAATCAGGAATTACACAATTTAAAATTAAATTTCCCATTTTAATCTACAGGAACACTCACCCCTCATTTCATCAGAAGAAGATGAGGGCATTTCAAACATTATCGCAGTTTACCGTGACGTAATAGTAGTTGAACCACCGCAGTTATTTTTCCCCGAAAAAATAACTAGATTAGCAGCACGAGAGTCGTCAATTCCACCAGGAAAATTAGCTTGCAAGGAAACTATGTGGTGGGAAGGACTCGAATTAATGCCACCTAGACCGAAACTTGGCTTACTTGGTAAATCTTTAGAAGAAAATGAATTTAATCGACAGTGATTAAATATTGGTCAGTTTTTCTTAAAATCAATATTAATCGGCAGGTAAAATCTGGGGTGGATCGGGGCTGAGAAAACCTTGCACACCATCTCAAAAAGTATCACGAAAAATTAGACAAGCTTCACAAGCCACAGATGCATCATCTCCTGCTTCTTCAGAAAGTGACAGTGACGACGAAAACGTTGAAAGTGGATGTGGATACAGTACTTTCGATGAAGAATCTTTAAGTAGTGAAGAGTCCAACGTTTGGCCTCCTTCTAAGCCAGGGCAAAAATCTAAACCCCATCCGGGCAAAAGGTAAAAAATGGAAAACGTCTTTAATAACAAAAATAAGCTTCTTGCTCTAAATCACTCAAAATTACAGAAATTATGGTGCAGGGTCTTGGAGTGCTAATTTAACCATACGTTACAACCAAGACAATCAAAGGGACTTTGAAGAAAAAGCAGCGGCACAAATGGTGGCTCTCTTGACGAAAAGAGTATCTTTTGAGCATGGATTAATGTCAAAAGCATATCCACACGGAAAAGTGCACGGATATCACTGGAATAACAATATACCGATAGGTACCTGAAATTCTTAAAAAAAAAAGTATCTTTAAAAACTTTTTGTATGATCTAAATACTTACTTAGAACAAAACAAACATGTTTCTTTCAGGTGGAACTTACGTGAAATTGGAGGCAGAATTTCGTGAGCAAATACAAGCTTCCAAGTCGAAAAACTCCACGCAAAAAGGGACGAGAAACAAATCCGCGAAAACCAACTAGTTTATACTTCGTTAATTTGTATTATAGTATATTGTTTATCGTTAAAAAATTTCATAAATTGTTGCCATTCTATTAAGAACCTTTCGTTAATAAAAAGAACGGAAACCTAGAGAATTAAAGTTTAATTTTATTTTCTTAACGGATTGAAGAGTGATTTTTGCAGAAAGGAATGAAAAAATCAAAAGTGGGTTTTAAAAAATGTATTTTCTCAATGAACATTTCCCAATTAGAACTTCATCCTATGAGGATACTGACTGCTGCGCAGACCAAACATCGCCGATAGATACGTGAAAAGCATCTTCTTATCTTTATTCTTTTTAATAGCAGCGATCACTTGTTTGTCCATCAGCTTCTGGTCTTCCTTCCTCTGATCACTAGGCTTGTACTCCTCCTTCTTCTTGGAGAAGATGTCGCCTTCTTCCTTCTTTGCTCGCTTGTCACGTTTCCTTTTGAAGTACTCGTCATTGAGATGATCAGGAATCTTTACTTCGGAGATGTCGATCTTAGTAGATGTCGCAATCACATAATTTTGACTTGTTCTTCTTAAAGGACAAGCATTGATTAGGAAGGGACCTAAGACAAAATTTATTCGGTTAAACTTCTTTCTTTCTTTGGATTATTTTAGTTCTGTCCAAAGTTTTGAAAAGGGTTTTCCACTAACATTTTTTTATACTTGCATAGCAAATTATAGTCTGAAATCACACATAATATAAATAATATTATATAACAGCTAAATGATCGGAAATTTTTCTTTAAAAAAATATTAATATTAGATACACATAACTTTTGGCGCTTTTTTTAACTAAAAAGAGATGCGTACGTTGAAATGATCTTAACAACCAAAATGAGTAACTTCAAATTAAAATGAAATGCGTTTTCTCACTGCATACGTTGAAAATTCCACAAGTAACACTTCATTTCCGATCAATCTTTATTTTTGAAACTTAAAAATTGTTTTTAACTAACAACAACATTAGTGAGATTATTTTAAGCACGAAAAAGCAGGACGGCGGGTGCCACTAGCCAACCAATTTAGTCCAGACATTTCTTACGAAAAAGACCTTTTTACCATAATAAGCAGGTGATGTTTTTTTGGTTGCTAAATCGATATATTGAGTATTTTAAAACAAAATATTGATTTTAATTAAATTATATATTCATTTATTTTGATTTCACATGGAAATTAAAACCGAGAAAGTTAAAACAAAAACCCTTCTATCTTTAATAGCTGCCGAATCATGAATCTTCAGAGAACTCTGATCTTTTACAAGAAATAAACAAACAAAAACTTAATTCATACTTTAATATCTGTACTTTGCAACCCGTTAATTTTACAAAAAAATGTTCCGGATTTTAATTGAAGTAGACGCAATTTCGAGAAATTAAAAAAAAAGAAAGAATAAACAATGACCTAGTCCGAATAAGCCATAAGTTAGGACCTCCTGAAGTCGACCGCTTTTGACCTACTTTTTAGAGAAAATTACTTATGTTTAGTTGCATAATTGCTTAAAAATGTAATCTTGCATGGACGAAGAGGACTCTTAACAAACACAATTTTTTGTTATTTTGAGTTATTTCTAGCCCAAAAATTTCTCTAGGGCATCTCGTTTCGTGCATATCCTACAGAAAAATGGTAACAAGATCAATTATGGAGGGCTAAATAAAAAAGAGTAAAGAAAAATATGAAGGCATCCCAACAAATTCCCTTCCTTCTCTTTTTTATTTTTAATATTATGAAATCACAATAAAAAAAAACATTTGTGAATAATATTCACCAACGTTTCGATAACTTCTCAGATACCAGAGGAAGAGCATCGTTGTTTCGTTGCTGTTCCTACCTGCTCAAATTTTTCTTACCTTAATAAGGATGCTGTATGAGTACCGAAACGTAGGTAAGTATTATTTACAAATCAATGGGTTCTACGAAGAATAGGCTACCTTTTTGTTACCGTCAAGAATTAGGCTAACTTCATTTTGTATTAAATTTAGTTAACATGTAAAAGTGTTAAAATAAATAAAAATCTTTTAAAATTTTTCGTTTTAAAAGTTATAGGAACCTAAATTACATTATAAACTTGAATACAAAATGCTGAAGTTTTGAATTCGCTGGAAATATTTCGAAAAATAATACGTTATTTATTCCTCCTGAAAACTTAGCTAAATGAAGTTAGCCTAATTCTTAACGAGAACGAAATGATGGCCTATTCTTCGTAGAAACCGTCGAAATGTTTTTTTATTGTGATTTGATACAAAAAATAAATAAATAAAAAAGATGAAAGAAATAAAGAAAGAGAAGGAAGGGAATTTGGTTGGTTGCCTTCCCATTTTTCTTTCCTCTTTTTTATTTTTGTCCAAAATTTATTTTTCTGTTTTAGGAAAATTAGAATTTTTTTAAATTACAATAGGAACATTTTATGGTGGTTGTCCAAATTTGGTCGTTGGATTCTTTGTTTTTTCTGGAATGCTATAGCATATTATTGGGCTTTGAATAGGATTTTAAATTTGATATTAATCAAAATTAAAATTCTTAAATTTTAATTTTCATGAAACTTTGACCCTTTTCATTCGGAAGGCTTTGTGTAAGTACTGGAAAAAGTACTGTGACCGTATTTGAGGATTTTGGTGGCATACATGCATTTGTCATTCATTAAAAATTTATTTTTTTGCTTATTTTTCGTTAAAATCCATACATTTTTTAACCATCGCTTAAATAATACTCTTCTCACTAACAATTATGTGCATCTTTTATATACATATTTTCTTCGTGAAAATTACTTCCAGAATATCTGTTGTCGAAAGTGAACAAAAAAAATTAAATTAACTGGTTTTATAACTTTGTATTTTTACATTCTCATCATTTATGATTGAGAAAGTATTAGAATTGTCGGAAAATTGACATCACACTTTTTCAACGGATCTCCAAGTTTCGAGACCCCCTGAATCCGAAAATCAGGTTTTCACGATGGCGTCTGTCTGTATGTCCGCCCGTCCGTAAACATGATAACTCTCGAAAAAATGAACGAATCAAATCCATCTTTAACACACTTTTTCTAGGTCCTAAAAGACAGAACGAGTTCGTTAACCAGCCATTTTTGATAAAAATTCAAAAAGTGAGCGCATTTTGAAAATTTTTGAGACCACTTTTTTTTTAATTTGAAAATTCTATCTACGGATATTTATAGTATTGAAGAGAACAAACAATTTATCCTAATGACTTTTTTCGATAAAAAGAAAATTCTCAGAGTTATAGCGTTTTCAAATTTTTTTTAATCAACCGAAAATCAAAATTTAAAGCCGAAAAACGCACGATATGAAAAAAAGTCAAGAGAAGAAAAACATTTCTTTTTGAAATCTCTACAAGATTATCATAACCAATTTTTGAATTTTCTTCAAAAATCGTAAATTCAAATTTTGATTGCACAAAAAATAATGGAAAATAAAAAATTCCATTTTGTGGACAAACTATGTAGGATACAAAAAAAGATGAATTAACAAAAATGGTTATCTCAAAAAAGATCTACAATTTTATTAAGAATCACTTCTTGATAGGACGCGTACTTTTTGTTTTATTCGTGAAATATAACGTTGAAAAAAGTAAAATAAAAAAAATGTGTGGAAAAACGACGAAAGATACGAGAAAAAAATCCAACAAAACCTGTTCACAAATGTCTGTCGGAAATCGAGTGCGCATTGCGAGTGTCATGATGAGAATGTGTACGTCAAAGCCTACAGAGCTTTGAGAAACTTAATCTTGTACTATACTTAATTAAGTAGACAATTCAGAATATGAAGACGCATATAAATACTGCCATCTAAAAGAGATCTTTTTGATAAAGTTTTTTTCAAGCATTCCAAATGCAAAGAATAAATATCCGCGATATTTTTATAATTTTATGCGAATGCAAAAAAATGATAAACCAATCGTGGAAGAGGGAAAAATTATTGTTAATTATTGATAATAAAAGAATATGTAAAGAATCTAATTACGTTATTATGCAATTGACGAAAAAATTACTAAGTGATTTATCAGTCAAGTATTTAATTAGTTAATTAATTTGTGCAGGAATTGCATACTAACGTAATTAAATCTTTATATATTATTTTATTATCAACAATTAACACTAATTTTTGCGTCTGCGGTGATTAGTTTATCAATTTCTGGCATTTTTAACATAAAATAATACGTTGTAAAACAAGCCCCTTTCGTAACATTTGTTATAATAAATAATGAATAAACAATTTAGAAACACTTAATTTTTTTCATGCACTTTCAGCAACAGATATTTTAAAAGTAATTTTCACAATGAAAATACATAAAATATGCACATAATTGATAATGTGGAAAGGATACAAGTTTCATGGTTATAACTCGTGAATCGAGTTGAAACATTTTTTTACGTAAAATTTAGCCCTCTATAATTTATCTTGCTAATGTTTTTCTGTATAATAAACACGAAAGAAGCTGGTTTGAAAATAGCTCAATGTTTTAAATGAGAAATTGAGGGACTTTATTCCACGACCTTTAGCTAGCATTTTGCCACCTTCTGCAAACTGAATGAAACCACATTGCTACATGATTTTATCACGCTTTGGCGCGAGAACTAACATCTAGGAACCCTTGCTTTAAAGCATAAGTCTCGAATTTTCAGAAATTAGGCCATGTCCCATTGGACCGTCAATATTTGTCATCCCCTTTTTCCGACAGCAAATACCCATTCATAAACGTAGTATCATTTAAATTTTGAGTGATTTAAATGCTTCGACGCCATTGAGGGTTCAAAATCGTGTTTCTTTAAGAGTCTTAACTCTTCATCCATGCAGACTAGAAGATTATATGTTTTTTAGACTTACGCATTACTTCCTGCTCTAAAACTTCTCCTCTGGTATCATTTACGTAGCATTGTCCGCAAATGAAGTATTAAAAACAAACGGAACACAAGTAATTTACCCTAAAAAAATAGGTGAAAAGTGGACAATGTTGGGATGCCATATTATTAAGCTATTGGGGCTAAGTCATTGCTTTTTTGGAATTACTCGAAATTGCGTCTACATTAGTTAAAATCCGGAATATTTTTTCGTAAAATTAACAGTTTCCACAGTACAGATACAAAAATCAGAATTGGGTTCGCCTCCTTTTTTTGAAAAAAATCCGAGTTCTTTATAATGTCATAAAATGGCACTTGTTAAAACTAGAAGGATAGTTTTTACTTTTTAAAAACTTTTTTGTTAAACATTATACCCTAAAATTTAATTGGGAAGGTCAGTCTACGTAAACGCAATTTTAAGATGATGTATGGTAGAGTGATCAGCTGGATAACTGGAGAGACAACAAGAATACCTAATACATTCCTACTCAATAATTTGTTTTCTTCTAATGACCTAAATTCTAAAGAATTGCTACAAAATAAAAATTGTGTACCTCGTACAAAAAGTAACTCATAATTAATGAACTTACTTTTGATAAATTATCAGGATTGGCTTTCATATGTCCCACGATAATGATATGTCATACAATACAGTTCCTTTACCCAAAAGAGCGTAGGACATAAATCATTTTTATTAATCAGGGAATTGAACTCATGTATGTAATTGTCATATCCAGTCAACATTTTTGACTTTTTGGTGATTACAAATTATTGAATAAACAAAATTGACCTTCAAATTTATATTTAGTGTCTATAAAATAAATTAACATTCAGTGAAATTTTGTTGTTGTGAAAACCCCCAATTATCCTGAATTCTAACTTGATCCTGAATACTTTCAAAGTGCAGGGTATCCAGAGAGAATTAGACTTGAAACTCGAAAATACCATAGCTCTTGTAACTTTCACGTCTAAGAAACTAAAAAAGATCATACTTTCAATCGCCTTCTCGAAATATTAGACATAATATTTAGTCAGCAAACTTAAAAACCCAAGCAGTGATATGTTCAACTAAATCTGAAAATTTCTTTGTGATACAAGCTTGCTCACTTAAAAATTCTGACATTTTTACGACTGAATACCCCGAATGTACCTTCATTGCGAAAGTAAAAACAAATTTAAAATTAGTATAAGCTTACCAGTGACTAAGAGGAGTCCGCTCTTAAGATGTTTCAACAAAACGACTCGCTTTCCCTTGTGAGGACCAGCTACAAGGATGCAAATGGTTCCGGGAGTGAGAGAGGGTCTGATGTATCTAGAGTGATCCTTGAAGCATTTTTTACTGTGGTGAACAGTGACAGGATCGGAAGTTGGGTAACTAGCCCTCCTTTTCTTGAGAAGAACAGTTCTGACTCCTCCGTTCTTATCACCACCGATCTTCTTTTCAATGGTCAGTGGTTTCTTGGGTTTGACCTATAACAAGTATGAAAATGGTAATTGAATATTTGTAATGAAATCGCGCATTATATCGTAAATTCGGACAAAAAGTTCACTCACAGTCTTTTCTGTCTTTTTTCCCAGGAACTTGTAGATCGCTTTTTTGTGAAACATCCTTGTTCTACTGAATCGATAGACGCCATTTCCGAGGTCGTAGTTTCTCGGTCTGGGGACTTTCTTCTTATCTCCTGCCTTTGCAGGAGTAGCTGCAGGTGCAGCTTTCGCTCCGGGTTTTCCTTTTGTGTCCGACATCTGTAAAAAAGGTTTAAAACTTTGTTTCCTTTAATTGCATTTACTTACGCCGACATTTCTTTAGATCAAACCACACAAAATTATTAAACATCAAAATATTTCAGTACATCTTTTATAATAACTATACAAAATTAGCATCATTGATCATAAACACTGAAAAATAAATAAGTCTATTGTGTCTAATTGTTTAAACTTGAAACTTGTAGAATATACACCACTGTTCTGCACTAGTTGTTTACTCGGCGCAAAAGTTTTTTTTTGGATTTCTATAATTTTCTGAAAATTCGAACACAAAAAAATTCCAATAAGTCACAATACACTGAAAATCTTCTATGCCTCGGGGAGGTGATGAAGCAAAATTGACACTAAATAGGGTTGCTAAAAATAATTTGGGTTTTTAAAAATTACTTTTTGAGTTTTTTTAGGGTTTCTGGAATAAGAATCACAAAAACAATTTTTAAAATCCTTACACGGAGAGAAGAACTAGAGTAACCAATGGAATATGGTATTAAACAATTACTTTAAGAGACTAATGCAAAAGATAAGTTTATCTTGAAGGAAATGGCAATACTTTGTATGATAAAAACAAGTCATTTATGCTGACAAAAATAACAACAAAAGCTATGAAATAACTAAAAACCGGATAGTTTAGAACTTAACCGTTCAAGTTGTTCGACACACAACTGCGGTTTTCTAGGTTATGTGTATTGCACTTTTACAAAACGCAAAAAAATCGCTCAAAATCGCCCGGTAAAAGAAAAGGCAACTTTAAAACTCCAAAATGTTTCACAAAAACTATAACTAGAACCCAAAATTAGAGTAAAACACGACTATACGTCAGAGCCTTGGAACTGACATGCCACACAACAAATTCATGATCCCTTGAAAAAAACGTTTTTCTGCCTTAAAATATTAAGCGAAAAGGGTATATAACCATTTAACTGTTCATTCTTTACCGATTTTGTTATTTCACTATTATTAAAAGTACAGGATTAATCGGATTTCGTTAAAAATTTTATCCACAAGACGTTCACTTACCCCGTACACACGATCAAAAGAGCCCTCCAACGGTCGTTCCACAAATTAAAGTCTTAACACTTGCGCAAAAAGACATTTTTATGGCGCGCAAAAATTTAAAATCGAAATAGTTTTTGTAAAGTTTATAATGATTACTGTAAAACTAAAACTGTATTTTATAGTTTATATGCATGTAAACATGAAATAAAATGAACAGTTTAAACAAATTGAGAGGTCAATTGTCAATCATTTAATTGGATAATAATTTTAAAAAAGAATATACCAGTATTTATGTTTAAATCCTGATAAACAATAAACCTACAATATGTCACTTGCCTCTTTAAAGTTTTACAAAAATTTAGCATTTTAATAAGTAATTTTTTGCCTTTCAGAGTTTCAGTATACTTCCTTTAAATAAAAACATAGATCTGAGGAACAGTTAGTTGAGGTTAGGATCAGTTTACATCTGACATTCTGCATCTGAATTCTGAAATACCGAACCGTCTACACAGTCTTCTTCTTTTTCTAGAATTATTGGTCTTTTGCCGAGAAAGCAACCATCCACAGACGATCCGCAGAATAAGTATCACTGGATACGATCGAAAAGTGGTGGAAGCAGCCCTAGCCTGAGCATGAACTCAGTCAGCTGATTTTGACTTGTTGGAAACGGGGACTCATTCTCAATCGCGTGTGTCATGTCATCCATATGCATGTACCACATGTACGCTAAAAATGTATCACACAGTAAAATGTTTGTGACTGTATTGAGGAATTCGATGCTTTCATACTTCCTTCGCTCATGATCGCTCGTTCAGTCTTTCGGCTTCGGTAGCATTTGGAGTGCGTGGGAGGACTGGAGGAGGAGGATCGTCGCTTTACGATCAAGCGAATTTATTTTTTAGTTAGTCTTTGTGACGATAAAATAAATGATTACTTCCAACAACACTTTTAACTCTGCTGACAATTACCAGCGCTTCGACGACGATGCAAATCCAAATTACGGACAGGATGGCTACGGATCCAGTCCCAGTAAGTTTTACCTGTGTATTTTCCTTATGAAAATTTCGGTTCATTATATCGCTTTAATTAATCGCACGGCACAATCATACCGAACAGTTAGTTGACAATTAGAGTGCAGGCTGCAGTATAGCAATCATTTATTTTTTTGTACGGGATTCCGTTCACTATAATCAGACTTTTATTCATTTACATATTAATGCTTTGCTATGCAAATAATAATCAGTGACCCAGTTTTCAATATTGGTTTAATATAAAAATAACACTATGTTATGTGCCACATCGCTGGATCATGAAATTTTCTTCCATAAAGAACGTCATTTAATTTAATTATCGAATTAAAAGTAGCGTCCTATTATTTGAATAAGTAGTATAATTTTGTTAGTAAGGCAGGTCAATTAAAATTGTTACAAGTGTAGGGTTAAAATGTTGTTATATCTCTTGTAAAAATCTTATCTATCTATTGTCGTCATAAGAAATATTAACGTGTGGGTATCATAATTTTTATCTTGTATAATATGGTATCTTAGAAAATCATATAAATCTATTTTCTTACAAAGTATGAAAGAAAAACAGAAATAATTTTATTTACTTGCGGCTTGTTTGAAAAAAATTGTAATACTAATCAATTAGGATCAAATAAAGTTTGACTGTGAATATAGGGAAAACTTTCTACTGCCATCCAAGTAAATTATTTCTTCAAATTTTACTCAGTTTTGATTAAATTTTTGAAATTATTTTATCACCTACATTTATTACCCTTAAAATTGAAAATGCGCCTGAAAAAGTCAAAATTATTAGAAATTTCAGTCATGATCGAATATTTAACTGTAAATTGAATAATTGAAAATAAGACAATTTAGGTTTGAAGTGTTTAAAGGGATACTTTGTTTTTATAATATAATTTTAATTCAGATACATCTATTACAGATTGATCCAGACTATTTTACAAACGTGCATCATACTTTATTTTTAAAACGGTACATATTGCTCTGGTTCTGATTTATGAATTTACGCATAATTACATATCTCCCATTAACTTGATATCGTGGTTTCTGCAGCTGACTTGTATCAATTTACCTTAATATTTCTTCACGTGTCCCTACTTAGATTTCTTTAACGTGAACACAAATTGAGAATTATCGGCTAATGACCCTTAGAATACATAAATCATAAAAAAAGTTTCCAGATATGGATAAAAAATACTTCAACCAATAATTTGTACTTTTTTATATTTATTTCTTCGCAGCTGGTTTTATTCCGGAACAGTAATAATGTATTGTATAACTTCCATGTATTATTATTAAACTTTGCAAACAATATACCTTTAATGTACATATATTACATTAAAAATGAGTTAATTGACCAGTAACTTTTTCCATTTCATTTTTTTAATTAGGGACATTTAACAGGGTTAGATATCTATATTGCCGAGGTTTTTCTGATTATTTATTTTTTCTCTAAGAGGACTTTCTTCTTATAAATGAATTATAGCTCTCAAACTATGGGAAATTCAAGAGAAAACAGTAAATTACATTTTTAATTATCCTAATATAGGAAGGATTGATAATGACGTAATTTTTCAAATATACATGGTCTTAATATATTTAAATATAATAAATTCGACCCCTGACCCCAGGGACTCAAAAAAAAAAAAATTTTTTATGTCTGCACGTATCTATGTAGCTTTTTTTTTAATTTATATATGATCTATGAAACTTTAAAGAATTATATAGGATCTAGTATTTGATATTCAGGTCTGATAAGATTTTGATCTAAATCGGCGAATTAAAACTGTTTTTTTTACGTCATCGATTATCGACTTATTGACAAACCTAATAACGGAAGTATAAAGTTTAAACAAAATTTCCATCAAAGCTGAAAAACGTAGTTTTGTATTTTCTCTTGTATTTCCGGGTGTGTAATGTATCAAGCATTTTGTGATTGGCCCCACGAGCAATATGTTGTTTATAAAAAAGGTTATCTTACAGACAATACAATTTTAAATAGATTGACAATGTTGGTATTTGACTCTGTTTAATTGTGATCGCCCATATACTACGTGGAGAAGTTTTTAGAATTCAAAAACTACGAAGTCAAATGAAAATGTGAATTGGATTTTTTTACTGTATTTGGAATTTCCAGAAGCCCCATGAAGTTTAACAAATACTTCCCATTAAAAAAAAAAAACGTTTTTGTACATCAGAATCGTCAATATTAGATGAATCGAGTAGAGAATACAGATGAATAATTCTTTTTTTTAATTTTAAACCTACAAGTCTATTTTATAGGGTCCCAAAAAACTCTTAAGTAAAAAATTGGGGCTTTAAGAGCTTCTAGCGCCTATTATGATTTTTTTCAGGTTTTTTAATACGAATTATCTTAAATATATAAAATATTACTTCCTTCTGATAACAGTTAGAAAGTCGCGTTTTTTTTCTGAATTTTTCAACTTCCTTTTGACTTTTCATTTAGAGCAAGGTAAAAACTGATCAAATCTAACAAAAATAATTATTTAAATAAATTATTATTGTTTATAACTATCTTCTCCTATAGTAATGCTAGATATTTGAGGTTTTATTGGAAATTTTACACTTTATCAACTCTTCACTTACTGAGGTAATAATTAATGAAAGTTAACAAGCTGAATTGTTTAAATAATTTATTATTGTTTATAACTATCTTCTCTTAGATAATATGCTAGAAAGTTATGGTTTTACTACAAAAAATTTAACTTTGCTTTGGGTTTTTAGTTATAAACAAATACTAGAAGGACAATAGCGAAAAAAAAAACTTTTTAATTTTTCTTCTTTGTGAATATATTTTTCGAAAATGAAACAGATATTTCAAATATTCTTCAAATTTTCGATATGGATCATATTATAAATCTAAATTTCGCTTGAAGCAGTTAGTTGTTAAGGGCATGTGACACAGCTAAATACCTATATTACCGACCTCACTTTATCAGTTCACTGAATCTTTTTTTGAACCCAAGAACTTTTTTTGTAAATAAAATATTGAGCTGAAACTTTGGAAAATGTATTAGAGTACAATGAAGTACGTTTACGTACTGCATTTTGTTAGGAACTTCACTGAAAATTATTTTATCTTTTTTCTGAACCTCGACATTTTTTGAACGTTCGAACTTTTTTTATACATAAAATATCGTTCTCGAACTTTGAGTAATACAAGGGCCGAAAGAAAACTATGTTTAAGTACAAATTTTAATAATAAAAGATGTAAAAAATATATATATTTCAACTATCAATTCCATCGGCATCAGCCGGCAACGTTGTACATGAAAATACGAACCCTGGCGGCCACTAGACGAGGCTCTAGAGGATTCGTATTTTCGTGTACAACGTTACCGGCTGATGCCGATGGAATTGA
>NC_046658.1:73546419-73567712 GCF_010883055.1 Belonocnema kinseyi
TATTTTATTTACAAAAAAAGTTCTTAGGTTCAAAAAAACATTCAGTGAACTGAAAAAGTGAGGTCGGTAATATAGGTATTTAGCTGTGTCACATGCCCTCAAGAGCCTTTTTGTATAAATGAATATTAATATTTATTATTTCTTTGTAACTAAAAAGTCGTAGAAACGCAAAGAAATTCAGAAAAACTCGCAACTTTCTAGCATTACAATGGGAGAAAATAGTTATAAACAATTGAAGCGTCGCATCGTAGAACAAGATATAAAATATTTCTTGAGGAGTGGGAAATATTCTATGTCCCGTTCTACGATGTGGCGCGGCGGTTCAATCATTTTGATTAAATGTCAGTAATTATTGCATACCACATTCTGTGTGAAAAGTAGCCATAAAATTGTAAATTTAAAAGAAACCTCAACTTTCTAACATTATTCAATGTTAATTTTAATAAAAAAATAATAAACAGTTTAAACAGTTATGTTCGTATACTTAAATTATTATCTCACTACAACTTAAAAGTCGAAAAAATTGTAAGTAACAATAATTTTGTTAAATTTAATTGTTTGTTGCCTTGATCGAATGGAAAAGTTGAAAAGAATTAAAAAAAATAGGAAATAACCGCGAATTTGTAATTCTATACTAAAAGAAAATCATAATTAGCGCCAAAAACTCGCAAAACTCAATTTTTCAATTATGGGATTTTTGGGATCCTATAAAACAGACTTCTGGGGGTGATATTTAAAAACTAATTCTTTTTTTATTCTATAGCTAATTATAAAGAGAAATGCTGAGTTTCAACTTCTTTCATCTAATGTTGACGATTCTGAATAAAATCAGCAAAAACGTATTTTTTTCTGATGGGATATATTTGGGCTTGTGGAACCTCTAATATTATTAAAAAAAAAGAATTTACTATTTTATGGATTCAAACAGTTTTGGGGGCGATATATGCATTAAAATTTTTAAAAAAATTGGGCCACCTTAGTCCACGAGGACTTTACAGTGCACTGGTCTGCAGTGGTCTGGAATAGAAATTTACTGTTCATAATTGCCCACAAGTCGTATTTCTTAACTGATTTGAAAGTTTTTTTCAGAAATTCTCAGCTTTGAATTTTTAAGAGAATTGTGGCTTGCTATTTCAAACTTTTTTCACAGAGTGTCAATATATAAACAAATAAAGTGACAAAATTGGCCATTTTCCGCTTTGTGAATTTTTATCTCAAGAAAAAATACAGATAGAAACTCACCATCAGCCGGAATTATTGCACCTGCATTCATAGAACATAATTAATTCAAACAATAATTGACTTAATTATTATAAACTTTTTTTATAAAGATATTTTGATTAGTGTTTTTTTCTCATATAAAATATTGTTTGCTTCACACTAGTTCCTAATATTTTTCATAAGAGTCTTAATTTGCAACAAAAAATTAGCATAAATTAATAATTACTGTTTTTATAAACATTTTTATGAAAAAATTCTTTATAAATGAGTTTTTCTCATAGTCAAATTGATTTTTCCGGCCAAAGTGATTCACAATTGTCTTTAAAGACATTTATATACTTTAAGGTTTATCAAAAGTAAACAATATAGATGGTTAATGACAATTTAATTAAACAAGTCTCCCAATCGGCCGTTTCCTAATAGAAGAAAATGTTTTTTTCTTCAATTATTATTGGAGTGACATTTATTACATTGAATAATCTACGAAATTGAATAAAAAATAATGTATGTGATTTTTTAAAACCATTTTTTTAAACTAAGATTTATCGTCTTTATATGTAAAAAGGACGTGTTTTCCCCTGAAATTTTCCGACAATAAACTAACAGTGATTCCAAAATGGGATATGTGACACTAAATAAAAATTTGCGTAATTTTTAATAATAATTTCTATCAAAAACTGTCTCTAACAATCATTGTTGTGGTATTCTTGATTGTATTTATATGATGAACTAATAGAACCATTCGAACCCAAGAATGCTTCTACTTCTGAATGGTAATTTATTCATTTTAATTTTTTTATAATATTCTTATTATTATTATAAATATAAATTGTTTCTTTGATTCAATACCTGTAATAAAATGATCACAACAATGATTGAAGAAAAACTAACTTTTTTCCACGAACAAACGCAGATTGTCTCAAGATTCTTATAAAAATTGTTATTAGCAGTTACGCAAATTGTTATTTAGTGTCCTATATCCCATTTTGGAATTACTGTTAGTTTATTGTCGAAAAATTTCAAGGGAAAAACCGTCCCTTTTACATGTAAAAATGATCAATCTTAGTTTCGTTTAAAAAATTATTTATAGCAATCACATAAATTATTTTGTATTCAATTACGTTGGTGACTAATCGTAATAAATATCACTCCAATAATAATTGAAGAAAATCCCATTTTTTCTACGAGTAAATGGCCAATCGGGAGACGTGTTTAGTTAAATTGGTATTAACAATCTATATTGTTTATGTTTGATCAATCTTGAAGTATGTAGACCGTTTCAAGGACAATTGTGAAGCATGTTTATATGTATAAAAATGATTATTACAAACAGTAATTGTTAACGTATGCTAATTTTTTACTACAAATTATGATTCTTATGAAAAATATTTGCAAACAGAGTGAAAAAAGCCATTTTTTTCTGGGGCCATTTACAAAATAGAAATAAATATAAAAGAAATATAAAAAAATGTGTATCATCATTAAGTTAAATATTATTAGAATTAATTATGTTCTATGAATGCAGGTGCAATATTGCGGTTAATAGTGAGTTTCTATCGGTATTTTTTCTTGGGATAAAAATTCACAAAGCTGAAGTGGTCAATTTTGCTGAGTATTTCTAAAAAACACTTTCAAATCGGTTAAGAAATACGACCCGGGGACGATTATGAACAGTAAATTCCTATTCCATACCACTGTGCCCCGGTCTTCTCGTGGACAATTATGGCCTTTTATCATACCCCACAAACTATCCACATGGCGATTGAATTAAAAAGGCATTATAAAGGGGAGCGATTTTAAAAATATTTTTATAAAGTTAAGTTTATGAATTTTTTTGCATGCTTTAAGCTTCAGATGCGGGGTAATAACTTGGGTGTAGTGCACGCTCCTCTTACATTGCCTATGCATACTTTCAATATTTTCTAGACTATGGGTCTATCTTGTCTTGCCCTTCCTCAGACAGTCGAGCAAGAATATCTTCGAGGGCTAGCAATGAGACTCCTAATGAATTGGGCCACAGGATAGGACTAGACACATTAGGAGGTGAAGCTTTGAACGAAAATGCAGCACTTGCTAGGCAGGTTGTGACCATGGATACGGAAATGTACTGGGAAATGAACTATCACGAAGCTGCCATTTTTTTAGAAGTGAGTTCACCAGATATAAATCCAAAACATCTCACAGTAGTCGTAAATCAAATTAATCACTTCTCTTCTCAGCCGTTGCTAATAAGAAACGATTAGGTATACCAGTGTGCAAGAATTTAATTGCTCTAATTAAATTATTTTTGTTACTCATAGATATATTCCAGAAAAAACGTATTTATTTTAAAAACAAATAGTCTATTTTTATTAAAATCAAACAAGTTTTATAAATTAAATTTAGGAAGGAAGAAACAACGAAAAATTCGATTCACACCCGAGGCATCCTGAGGATTTACCAGCTTATTTGCTGGTTCACAATGGGTGGTACTATGGCCTCGATTTGTTAACATCTTTACTTTTGCTAGCCTTAGCATTCGTCGAAGAACCAGCAGTTCCTCTTTTTAAGGTACTGAATAAAAAACCGAAAGATTAGTTAATCAAATTTGAAAATTTTAATCAAATTATGTGAGTAATCCAATTCATTTTTTAGTTACCGGTCTGGGCACATGGAACAATAGAGCTTCTAGCTTTGACCACAATTGGCGTCGAATTAACTTTAAAATTAAGATGGATAGGATGGGGTACAATGTTGAAACATAAACGAACAATGCTAAAGGTAACTTTTATCTCGTATTTTTGTTGTTGTTATTGACAAAATCGTCGAAGAAAAAAGTAATCATTCATAAAATGTTGTGTGGGTTGCTTCAGTGAACTTTTATACTTAAAAAATTATTGACTATGCGAGTGCTTTGGATGAGTAGTTATTTGACTACCAGACTAATCCGGTGCAAATCTTGTGATTACGTATGTAAAGTGCCATTGAACCACTTGTGCCGATAACGCAAGTTAACCCACATGTTTATTCGAACAATACTGCGTATGGCGGATTAGAAAAGGAATAATAAATGCAGGATATCAGTGGAAATTTATCGAATATATATTACACGATGTGTTGTTGCATCTTTGTATTTAATTTACCCTAAAAATGTTCATTTTATTATCGTCTTATAGTATTTTTTAATGTCCTATTTTTTAATTCTTTGAGGCTGAAATAAAAAATAAAATGTATTATTTTCAGTGTATTACATTGGTAATTATGTTTATGGAGGCCTTGACAATCTTGGTTCGGCAGTCTTCGCATTTTCGAGTGACTCGGGCGCTGAGGCCGATTTTTCTCGTGGACACAAAATACTGCGGAGGTGTGCGAAGATTCATTCGGCAAATCTTGTTCACTCTTCCACCAATTCTGGACATGCTGGGACTTCTCCTCTTTTTTATAACGACTTACATGGTTCTTGGGTATTATATGTTCAACGAAATGAACACTCACTTTGCTACTCTGCAAGACAGCTTTGTCAGTCTCTTTGTTCTACTGACGACGGCCAAGTAAGTTCATTTGAAGGGCCCGCGGTCTAAACCTGTTAACCAACAATTCAGAAATTTTACACGGCGAAGAAAAATCGTTGTTATTTTTGCAATTTTCAATATTTTCTTAAACTGTAAAGTGTTTTTGTTCATTTACTAGAGAAAAATAATACACGTTAACTTTATAACATTTTAATCAAAATTGTAAGTTATGACAATTGAAAGCAATTTATATGTTATCTAGAAGGGGTCTAGCGGTCTAAACCTGTTATTTGCAGTATTCTACCGCTGCGGTTTTCTTTTGTTTTCAGGGCTCGTATGTTTTTGCGTTGTTTTTCAAGCTGCGGACAAGTTTTATATTTTAAAATGTCTGGAATCGCAAGCCGAACACAGATGTGCTTGCTAAAATTTTAAGTAGATTATTGCAAAAATTTCCTGAGTGTTAGCAAATGAGACACGTTGCTCACCTTCGTTTTTACAGCGATATGCAGACGACAACATCGAAAATGACGTGAAAGCCGCCACAAAAAACTTTTCACGACATCAGCAGTTAACATGTTTATACCGCGGACCTATTCTGTGGATACCAAAACGCGATTTTCGAAAACCCATTTAAAAAACTGAAAGGAATTTTGCCGTTTCGCTTGCGGGACATTAATTTTATGTAAAAAATGTTCCAGAAAATAAAAAAGAAATCAATTTAAAAAAATGTCAATTAACAGGTTTAGATCGTTGACCCTTGAAATCATGTGTAAATCAGTGTTTATCAAATAGGCGGCAGTATTTGAATGACGTAATGGATTATAGGCCCACTCTGAGATTCCCCAAACCCTTGTAATATACCGTAGCAAAATATTTATAACCCACCTCACCCCTCTCTTGCTGTACGTAATTTCTAGTTTCCAGAAATGTTTTGCTAGCTATTGTTAGTAGAATTAGGAAGGGTATCCGAGAACTTTATTTTCAAATTTCCCTGATTTTCCCTTGACAAATTTGTCATTTTCCTTGATCATTTATATTCAAATACCAGCCTTTTAATCTTGTAATACTTTTAACATAGAATAATTAATAAAAAGAATAAAACAGTATTTCAGATACAAAGAGTGACCGAAAAAATAAGTCTGAATTCGCCCATTTGTGCGCCTGCGAATTCGGACTTCTAATTTATACTAAAAGTTAGTTTATCACGAGGCATTGATTCTTTGAAAGTTTCTGGATCGTCTGATCTTTTGTTTTCGAGATTTAAGGGACCAAATTTTTCACTTTGCCCTATCTGTAGGTAGATTGTTAGAATTTTTGCAGGTAAATTATTTCACAGCTATGAATAATAGTGAAAAGTGTTACAGATCAAGATTAAAGACCCAAGTTCAAGGTCAGCTTTCTTAAGTTGTTATCAAATTTAAGACATATTTTGCGTAGAATCAAACCCTCTTTCTTTTATGCGCCAGCACTAACAAAGTTTCCATTAACTATGTTGACATATGGCAGACTCCCTTCCCAGGAGTGTAAATCTGCAATAATTCGTAGCTTATATCTGTCTGCTATTGATATCTATATTTAACTTTTGTTTTGGACATTTTTCGCTATCAATTATAGATTAGGAATTTTCCACCTGAAAAGATTCAAATAATCTACTGACAGGTAAAGCAAAAAGAAAACTTTCTTTCCTCGTGTCTTGAAAAAATGCAGACCAATCTGAAGCTTACATACGATTAATGTGTCATAATAAACTAACTTTATGTATAGATTGGAAGTCCGAATTTAAGGGCATACAAATGCGATTTTTTCGGTCATTCTTTAAAATTTTAATTAATTTATTTTAAAAAGGAAAATGTCTTTTCTACTATAAAAGATTACTTTTTAAGAAAAGACTTTAATTTTTATCAAAATAATTAAATTTGGAATTGTCAGTCTAAAAATATAAATTCCCAACAAAAAAGTCTCATAGTTTATATTTCAATCAAAAAAGATAAGATTTATACAAAAAAAAAAAGAATTTTAAGACCAAAAAGACGAAGTTTCAACAGATAATGATTTGTCACTCAAGAAAAAAATAAAATTTTCTCTAAATTGTTGAACCTTCAAGCTAAAACACGAATTTTCTGTGCAAAAATTCATTTTTCAAACAAAAATACGACTTTTCACTAAAAATTAATTTTCCACAAAACTGATGCAGTTTTATCCAAACAAACATGAACATTAAAAAAAGAAAATAATTATTTTTACTAAAAAAGAAGGATTCTCAACTAAAATATGAATCTTTATGTTTTCAGTTAAAACATTCTTTTAAACAAAACAAAAAAGACTAAAAATTTGACTAAAGCGTTTTTTCGACCAAAGACATGAGTCTTCAATCAAAAAATAAATTTTCAATAACATAGTTGTGTACTGAAGCAAAAAAGAATCATTTTTAACCAAAAAATGAAATTTTCATTTCAAAAAATAATATTTCTACTAGAACAAATAAATATATTTAAATGAAAAACGTCAATTTTCAGAAAAATAGTTCAATTTTCATCCAAAAAAGATTCCAGTTTACTTTCCAAGAGCAAAATATTAATTTTTGAAAAGAAATAAGTTTATACGACAAAATTTTGAATTCTCAATAAAAAAACGAACTTTTTGTCTACTAAAAAGGATACATTTTTCACAAAATAGTTTAAGTCTATACCAAATAATTGAATTTTTATCCAAGAAGGACCAAATTTGTACTAAAACAGATGAATTTTCAATAAAAAACGACAATTTTTTAAATTGAAATTTCATCATCCAGAAAACATTTCAGTTCATTTTTCAAAACCAAAATATAAATTTTCAACAAAAAGTAAATCTTTGAGATAGTTAAATCTTAAACAAAACAGTATGATTTTCAAATAAAAAGTTGCATTTTTATCCAAGAAAGATTAAATTTCTCTTAAAGCAGATGAATTTTTAATTATAATTTTTTTTAAGTTGAATTTTCATCCAGAAAATATTTCAGTTCTATTTTCAACAACAAAATATTAAATTTAAACAAAAAGTAAATTTTCTACGAAATAGTTAAATTAAAAAAAAAACAGCAGAATTTTCTAACAAAAAGTATGACTTTTCAAGAAAACTGCTAAAGCAGGTGAATTTTAAAATCAAAAACACAAAAATTCAAAAAAGAGGTTGAGTTTTCAATCGAAAAGTTACATTTTTATTCAATAAAGACGAATTTTTTTCCTAAAACTGATGAATTAAAAAAAATATATTAAAAACAGTAGTTAAGTTTGTATCCAAAGAAGATTCCAGTTCACTTTTCTACGTCAAACTAAGAGTTGTAAACAATAAGTTAATTTTATGCTAAATAGTAGAATTTTTAACCAGAAAATAGAATTTTTTAAGAAGATTGTTAAATTTTCAACAAAACAGTTGCATTTTTGTCCAAGAAAAATGAAAATTTTACTTGCAAAAGTCAATTTTTAAATCAAAAACACAAATTTTCAAAATATAAGAGTTAAATTTTTATCCAAAAAGATTTAAATTGACTTTTAAACACAAAAATAGGTATTTCAAACAAAATGTAATTTTCCAGGAAATAGTTTAATTTTCATCAAAACCGTTGCATTTTTCAAAAATATGCAATATTGATACCAAAAAAAATGGACTTTTAAATCAAAAAGCCAAATTTTCGGCAAAAATAGTTTTCAACCAAAAATATTTCAGTCAATTTATCAGAAACAAAATATGAATTTTTAACAAAAGGTTAATCTTCTACAAAAATAGCTGAATTTTTAACCCAAAAAGACGAATTGAAAAAAAACAGTCAAATTTGCAACCAAAAATGATTTCTTTTAAAGAAAATTGTTTAATTTTTAACCAAATAATGAAATTTATTACTAAAAAGATAATCTTCTGGAAAAAGTTTTTTGCAAATATGCAAAAATTACGTAGGTGAGTTGCAACACTGTCTCAACCCCCCCCCCCCCCCCCCCCCCCCCCCCCCCCTGAGCTGTTACCTAATTGAAGTACGGTCCCTAAGAATTAGAGCAACATTTAGCGTTTAGTTAACTGCAAACTAAGATAAAAGTAGAACTCCCTGTACATAATTTTAGTCGCGATTTTTTTTACGTTTGTTCAATTCTAAATATTTTGTCGTCGTTTGCAGTTTCCCGGATGTAATGATGCAGTCGTATTCGAAGAATAAATGGTACGCCATATACTTCGTGTCCTACCTTTGCACGATGCTCTACGTCATGATGAATCTCATGTTAGCCGTTGTCAATGAGACATTTACGTCCGCCCAAAGAGACAAATTTAAGAAGCTGTTCCTCCACAAAAGAAAAGCTTGTCAGCATGCTTTCAAGCTCTTAGTTTCCAAACAAAATCCTGACAAGATGAGTTTCCGTCAGTTCGAGGGTTTAATGCGATATTATGCTCCAAAGAAATGTAGGCATTAACAAACTGAATTTATGGAATTGTTCTTTATTGTGAAAGTGGATCCGTTTAGAAAGTTTGAGAAAAAAATGGTTTCTTTTAGCTTTCAGAGATGTGGTCTTGATGTTTCGACTCATGAATGCTTCGGGTACGGGCACCCTAAGTACGGAAGAATTTCTTTCCGTTTACGATGTGACGGTTCTTTGCTGGGAACCTCAGTATTCCAGTATCCCCTGGTATCATGCAGCTTGGAGACCGTTACAGTTCCTCTGCCAAGGAGCAAACATAGCTATTTCATGGCCCTACTTTGAGTCACTTATATGTAAGCAATGCTTTTTTTTCCATCTTATTATTAGGGTGGCGATTCAGCGGTGGATTTCAAATTCCCGGTTTTTCCCGGTCAAGTTTTTCAATTTTCCCGGTTAACTAAAAGTAACATATTCATACTTGTCGCTAAATGCAAACATTTATTTTAATTTATGACGTTCATTCTAAACATCCTTTAACACAACAGCGCAAAATATTACAAAATTAATTAATTTTGAAAAAATACTTAAATTTTCCACTAAATAATGCCAATTTCCAACAAAAATTTGAACTTTTATTTGAAAAATTAATTTTGAAAAAAAACGGATTTAAAAGAAAATAGTTCAGTTCAACCAAGTAATAGAAATAAGTAATACTAGCATTTTTAACCGAAAAGGAGAATTTTAAAACGAGAAGATTAACTTGCGAAGAAAAAGATAATTTTCTACAAAAAAAAATCGATTTTTAATAAAATATGCGCATTTTCACCGAATTAGTTGAATTTTCAATTTAAAAAGAAACAATTTTCATCCAAATTGTCGAGTTTTGTACAAGAAAAGATCAATTTCCAACAAAAATGGAATTGTTCAACTTTTAGTTGAAAAATTTAATTTTGAACAAAAAAGAACAGATTTTCAGGAAAATAGTTTAATTTGCAACCTAACTGGTGAATTTTTAACTCCAATAATGAACCTTTAACTGTAATAATTGAATTATCAACTAAAATATGAGTTTTCAATGAAAACAATGAATCTTCAACTGAAACCAAACAGAAGAATTTTTAACTAAAAATATGAAAAATTCAATTGGAATAATTTAAATTTTCAGTTAAAAAATTACTTTCTGCAAAAGAAACTAACTTTAAAAAAAAGTTACATTTTCAAACAAAGCAATGAATTTTTTACTAAAATTGTTCATTTTTAACTGGAATAGTTCAATTGTAAACCAGAAAGATGAATTCCCAATCAAGAAGATTAATTTTTATAAAAAACGATGAATTTTCAACTACAAAAGATCATTTTCCAACAAGTTTTTAATTAAATAATTCATATTTCAACGAAAGAAATGAATTTTTTATTAAAATAATAAAAGTTCAAACAAACAAATTAATTTTCAACAAAAACCTTCTTCCAACCAAGTAATAGTAATAAGCAATACATGAATAGTTTTCTATAAAAAAATCGGTTTTTAATCAATGATGTGGATTTTCCACGAAATAGTTGAATCTTCAATTAAAAAAGACAAAATTTGATCCAAATTGTTGAGTTTTGAACAAGATTAATTCTGAACCAAAATTAGGATTTAGTTTTAACCAAATTGATAAATTTTCAACTAAAATAAAGAATTTTCAACCTGAAAATAATCTGAAATATCTGAGACTGTAGATAAAGTAGAAATCACTTTCCTAAATTTACCTAAATTATGAAAATAATGAAAATCTAAATAAATTCCCGGGTTTTCCCGGTCAAATATGTTATTATTACCTGTTATTATTTTATAAATACTTGAGAGCAGTCCTATAAATAAATCTGTGTCTAAAATTCGGATTTACAGATGCTGTCATCGTTGGAAATGGAATAGCGATGGTGGTTCGACTGCTAGAACCAATCGAAAGTCGACTTGACTCGGCACACAAGTTCGCAGCATGCTGGGACTCATTTCTATTTGGTGGAAGTGAGTATATGAAAAAAACTCTTTAATAAAAGTTTTAAAAAAACGGTACGAATTTAACAAATGTAAAGTAAAAAGATCGTTACCAAAACGTGAAATTTAGGCCCCGGCAGCTTTACACATGTCCATGGTTAAATAGATGTTTTGTAATAATACTATTGGATAAAGTACTTACACCAAAGTAGTTTTTAGCTAAGTTTCAACATTTTCAACATTTTCAACAGTTTCAACATTTCAAACATCTCGTTTCGACACTTAAAGCTGTTGAAAATTTAGGTGAAAACTGATCAGAGAAAGGGCTATTTATTGAAAATTATCAATAATCATCTTCCTAAAATATGGTTTTAAACGTGCCTTTATTTTTTCAAATGAGAAGTACTCATCTTTAAATAAAAATATCAAATAAGGAATATTGAATTATTATTTATTTTAATTTAGTTCAGTATTTTATAACATTTTCTAAATGGTTCTAAAAAGATTTTAATTGCTTTTTTATAAAATAAAACAGTTTCAAATTGATATAAATACGCTTGTATAAACAAAAAAACGCAATAAATATACTTTTTGTTTTAAAATTTGTATACATTAAAAATATAATTCTTGATATCTAAAATTGGTATTTTCATAATATTTTAGGTTTATTTTTTTAAGTCCCATTTAAAGAAAGTTATAGTTCAAATTTCACAACTTTTTGGCAAAGACCAAAAAAGATATATATTTTTAAAAAACTACTTAAAATAACTAAATTAATAGTTTGAACAAATTATATCATAAAATATGTGAAAAAACTCCCAGCCTCACGCGAGGTGAACAATAAACAAAAAATTCTTCAATTAAACCCAAATTAAAAATGTTTTAAAATTGATTTGAAAAGTAACTAAATAATTTATTAAAAACTTGTTAAACAATGAAGCAGAAGGCTCCCAAATTTGGACGATAGCATTACAAAAGCAGTATCCATGAAGAGAAATTTTAACAAAATTAACCATGCAAAAATAAACAAATAAATAGAGAAACCATATTTTTCGCAATAATAATAATAATTTATTCGTTTATTTTGGCATATTTAATATTAATTTCGCCTCGGTAATAGTATCATAGAAATTTAGTAGTTTTCCGTTTTTTTCTTTACAAAACCTTTTCTATTTTTTAAATAAATTATTAAGTTATTTTTTAATATATTATTTTGTTTATTCTTTCTTAATAACACGTATAACTAGGAGTTTTTTCAAATGTTTATAATATATTTTTTAAATGTTCTATGTAAAAATGTTAGTTTTTCAGCCTGTTTTAAATTTTGAATCTAAAACGTTTCATATATAAATGTAGAATTAGTAATACGTGTTTCTGAAATTATTGTTAAATATAACGGCACTTAATTTAAAACTATTCAATTTTTCAAGCTTAGAATTTCGAATTCAAGAGTGTTGAATGTCTCTAATTTCATATTCTAGCATTTTGAGTCCTTTATTTTCAGACAGTGCGCCATTGTGAAGCCCTTGTAGAGAATTAAAACTGCAAATCAGAAGGCTCCCATTTTATGCTTATAGATTAAAGAACTTTTTAACTTGTAATTTCTGAATTTTTATATCTTTCAGAATTTTTTGAGTTGATGATTTTAATTTGCGGTTAAGTTTTGTTTACTTAAAATAAAAAAAAATCAGCTTCAAGTTTGAATTTTCTGGCGTTTTAACAATATCTCTAAGTTAAAAAGAGTGCTAATAAATCATTATTGTGCATAGCTTTTGCAGCTGAAGCTCTGACGAAGGTTCTAGGCCTTGGTGTAAGAAGATATCTCAGTTCCGGATGGAATCTGTTCGATTTAGGTGCATCGATCATGACCCTTGTTGGTGCACTGATTCTAACACTCTTTCCCACGGCAACATTCTTCGTAGTTTTCAGACCACTGAGAATGCTGAGACTTTTTAAAATCAAAAAAAGATATAGAGATGTTTTTGGAACATTGGTAATTTTGACTCCTCTTATGTGCTCCGCTGCAATCGTGATGCTCGTTTTGTATTACTTCTTCGCCATCATCGGAATGGAACTTTTTGCTGGATACGATATGCGAAATTGCTGCAAGTAAGTATTTCGTCGTTTCAATTAATTCAATAATTTTTCTAATACTGTATATTTTTTACATTTTTTCAGGAATACGACAGTTGAGGACTTTTACAAGTACTCAGTAAATGAAACTACGAGCTTGGGATATTATTATCTCAACACTTTCGACAATTTAGTAGCGAGCGGAATGACACTCTTCGAATTAACGGTTGTCAATAATTGGTTCATATTGATGAACGCCTATGCTCTTATTGTTGGCAATTATACACGAGCGTACTTCATGGTCTTTTACTTGGTGACCATGATTGTTTTAACGATCGTCGTGTCCAGTTTCCTCGAAGCATTCAGATTCAGAATCCAATACAAGAGGCAGACTTCAAAAATAGATGGTAAGAACCTTCTCACAAAAGTTAAATTTATTTGTAGAAAGTTTGAAAAAATACAATTATAAATAAGATGCCGTACTTCAATTACGTAACGGATTATAGGACTTCTCTAAGTCCCCTTTACCTTTTGTAACAAACCGTAACAAAATATTTCTACCCCCCTCGCTCTTGCTGCACGTAATTTTTAGTTCCTAAAACTGTTTTGCTAGTTATTGCTAGTAGAATTAGGCAGGGTGTCTGAGAACTTCATTTTCAAAACTCGCTGATTTTTCCTTGACTAATTTTTCATTTTCGTTGATTATTACTATTCAAATACCAGCATTTTAATCTTGGAATACTTTAAATATGGAATCTTAATATAAACCGAATAAAACAGCGTTTGAAATATAAATTTAACATTTACAAATTAAATAATTTATTTTAAAAAATGTATTTTCTACCATGAAAGATGGTTTTTTAACAAGCTACTAGAATTTTCAACAAAATGAAACAATGAAAAGATAAATGCTGAAAAAAGGGTCATAGTTTATATTTAATAAAAAAAGATGCATTTAATAATAAAAAATTTTGAAAACTAAAAAGACGAATATCCAACAAAAAAAGATTTTTCAGTTAAGTAAGAAATCACATATTATCTAAATCGTTAAACCTTCAAGTCAAAAGAGGAATTTTCTCTGTAAAAATTGAATGTTCAAACAAAAGATACGACTTTTCAGCAAAAAATTAATTTTCCACGATCCAGATGCATTTTTACCCAACAAAAATGAAATTTCAAACCAAACAAATTATGTTTTTTCCTAAAAAAGAGACATTTCAACTAAAAAATATGAATCTTAAAAAAATGGCAGTTGCATTTTTATTTAAAAATTAATTTTAAACTAAAAAAGGAATAAGACATAAAAAGACATAAGACTACCATATAAAATATAAATGTTTAACAATGCAGTTTACCTTTTACACAAGTTGTTGAATTTTCAACAAAATATTTAAACTTTCATTAAAAGAGATTTACTTTCTACTAAAAATATCAATCTTCAAACAAAAAAAATGATTTCTTAACAAGGTGATTTAATCAAATATTTCCAAGAAAATAGTTGAATTTTTAAGCAAAGAATAATAATTTTTAACAATAAAGTTTCATTTTCATAAAGATAAATGAATTTTTCAATCCAAAAGATAAATTTTGAAAAAAAGAGTTGAGTTTTCTGTTAAAAAAGATTTTAGTTGACTTCGGATTAAAATATGAATTTTTAAATAAGAAATAAGTTTCTACGGAAAAAATTGAAGTTTTAATTCAAAAATACAAATTTCTAATAAAAAAGGATGACTTTTTTTTAAAAACTGTTTAATTCTCTACCAAATAGTTGCATTTTTATAAAAAACGATGAAATTTATATTAAAATAAATGAATTTTTATTTTTAAATGGCTAACAAATAGTTGAATTGTCATCCAAAAAAGATTCCAATTTTACTTTTCAAGAACAAAATATGAACTTTTTAATAAAAAATAAGTTTCTACGAAAAAAATGTATTTTTAATCCAAAAAGGCGAATTTTTTCATCCAAAGGGTTGAATTTTAAACAAAATAGTTTAATTCTCTACCAAATAGTTGTATTTTTATCCAAGAAAGATTAAATTTATACCAAAACAGATGAATTTTTAATTAAAAAGAAAACGACCAATATTTTTTTAAGTCGAACTTTCATCCAGAAAAGATTTCAGTTTCTTTTCCAACACCAAAATATGAATTTTAAACAAAAAGTAAATTTTCTATGCAATTGTGAAATTTTCAACAACAAAAAAACAGCAGAATTTTCGAACAAAAAGTATGACTTTTTAACAAAATAGTTTAATTTCCAACCAAAAAATTGCATTTTTGTCTGAAAACAGATACATTTTTTTATTTAAATTTTATTTTAAAAATAGTTGAATTTTCATCCGGATTTTCAACTAAAAAGTATAACTTTTCAACAAAACTGTTCAATTTTCAACTAAACAGTTGCATTTTTATCCAAGAAAGATGTCATTTCTGCTAAAGCAAATCAAATATGAAAATCAAATATGAAAATCATATGAAAATCAAAAACACAAATTTTCAACAACATAAATAGTGCAATTTTTATCTAAAAAGATTTAAACTGTCTTTTCAACACAAAAATACGAATTATAAACAAAAATTATATTTTCTAGAAAATGGCTGAATATTCAACATAAAAGTTGCATTTGTATCTAAGAAACATGCAGTAAAACGTTTAAATCAGACAAATTTTGCGAAAAAATAGTTTTCATCCAAAAACGATTTTAGTTGATTCATTAGGAACAAAATATGAATTTTAAACAAAAAACATAATCTTCTACGAAAAGAGCTGAATTATTAATCCAAGAAGACGAATTTATAACGAAGCAGTTGAATTTGCGACCAAAAAGGGTGTACTTTTAAGAAAATTGTTAAATTTTCAACGAAATAATAAAATTTGTAACTAAAAAGATAATTTTCAGGAGAAATTTTTTGCGAATTTGCAAAAATTACGTACATGAGTGAAGAACCCCCTCCCCCTGTCGTAACAAATTGTAACATATTGTCTCGAACCCCCCTCCCCCCTTTGAGCTGTTACGTAATTTATATACGGTCCCTAATCTTTTAAGCCGTATTTGATCTCAACTATTTTTAACAAATATTACCCATTTACTTTACAGAGGAAAAAATGCTACACGAGAAAGTCGAATTAAAATGGGAGGAGCTACAATCTATCGTAGAGGATTTCCAACTTTTAGAGCAACTTCGATCCTCCTTAATGAGCGGCGTAAGATTCTAATTTATTTCTCATTAATTTAATACCTATGAATTCCAGAATTGACATTATACAAATTTTTTTTTAGGGAACTATGGCATTTATCGGATCTCGGCCTCGAACGCGTGAAATTCTTCAGACGAGGATGTATACTAACGAAATATACGAATGGCTAGCAGAGGTCAAATTAGCAGAGACTCATGATGCATCGGGAATAGTGAGTAGTTACGAGGAATTCGAAGATAATATCGATAGTGTTGATCCTAATCAATTGGCACTAAACGGTTTATCGAATACTCGGCAACGAATCACAAGTAACAATCCTTCATAAAACTAAACTGACGTGGCAATAATTAGTTACCGCAAGATACTATTTCCCTGCTGAATAATTTCAGCTTCAAGTTTAATCTTTCCCAACCGTAGGAATAAACGAGTAGTACAATTTTTATAACTATGAAAACAGAATACTTTTTGTTCAATTTTTGTTTGTACAGAAATATTTGGTTCGCCAAACGAAAGTTTCGTAAGTTTTAAATTTATTTTAACCACGAAATTATTTTAATGTAGGCATTTTTAGCGGCTATGTGCATTGTGCAAACGATATTATTCGTATAGAATTCCACATTCTTGATAATTTCATCAATTAGCTAGTGTAGTTTTTTTAACGAGAACATATCACACATTTTCATATTCATTCCCATTGTTTGTTTATATGCATAATTTTATCTATTATTTATGGCTTGTAAATAACATAGTAGTCTATACTCTATTATCTAATTTGCTTAGCATATTTACCAGATGTGTACAAATGTCATTATTTAGCTTCTTTTCGAGATTTTTTTAACGTGACCGATTATTTATACCGAATTGTCTCGCGGTCCCGATATTTGGGATCAGTAGTCAAATATTCTTTAAAAGCTTGGCCAGTAGTCCCAAATTTTCGGAATGATTAGTTCGTCCATTTTTCCAAATCTCTAAATTTTGCGAGTCGACCGCACGAAGGGAAGTTTCAAGAGATTAATTCACGGAAGCCTGTGATTTTAGCGCTACAATTTTTGCGTGCTTTAGAGATTCGAACTCTTTGATCTAAAAGCATAAAATTCGAGACCTAAGAGCAAAGGAGTGTGGCCTAATGCCTGAAACTTCGAGACTTATGCTTTAAAAGCAAGGATTTAGAGATATTATTTTTCGCACTAAAGCGTGATAAAATCAAGGAGCAGTGTCGTGAATTAATCTACTGGAAATTCTCTCCGCGTAGTCGTAGCCTATTTATAATTGTTTTAAGCATATATAGTTTTATTTAATTTTAAGTGAATTTTCGTTTTCACAATCACGATTGCCAATTACCGTGCATCACGTTACTTACAATTGTGTGATATTAATCCTAATCCCGAAACAGAGCAAGATTTGTAATACGCGCCAAAGGCATTTTCATCTGTGGATTATTTAGTTTTTAGTTTTGCTTTTTTAAGTCATTCTGAATGAACAAATTAAACTTCGGCTTTAGGAGTAATTCTACCTATCCATTTTATGTATGTATATGATACGAAGCATGAAATAACGAGTTAAAAAAAAAGTATTTGGATGTTTCTCGACGAGAATTAGATTTACAGATATTTATTTGTAGAAGAAACATTTTGTATAGAATTGACTGAAATTGGGAGACAAATTTTTGTAAAATGTTTGAAAATACTTTACTTTGCGAGGGCGCTTCTTTATCTTTGTATAAAATTTTTTGACTTTTACATGAAGGTATGCGTTGTAAAATTATTTATAGAAAAAATGTATGTACGCTTTGGTTAACCGAGCATCGAAATTTTTATTCTAACATTAGTCAACGTTGCTTTTGCACTTATTGTGCTGGGGTTTTAATTTTTACGACAGATCAAACTTCTTGTACAATACTGCGGATTTTTTCAGAAAATGTGTGGATTTCAAAGAAACTTTTTTTCAAAACTATAATGCGAAATCTTGAGGATTATTCTCATTTATTAGATTTTTGTATTAGTTATTATTATTCTAGTTTTGTCTTATCAATAACTTTGATCAAGTGATTATGGCTTAGAATAATTTGTGTCACGAGCGATTACTCATTTTTTTTACAGTATTAGATGAACGTGATCGACACCGTGTATTAGGGAAAACTTTTTAATTGAGTAAAAGTACAGTTTGGCGAAACTTTTTTTTCTTATTTCAGTCGTAAAATCCGTTTAGACTATTAATATTTATCACATTTCTTGTAAAATGTAACCAGCTTCTTAAAGATTGACTTCCATGTAAAGCTTTACTGTTACATTTAAGAAACTAAAAATATTTTATTAGCAACACGATTTTCGAGCAGCTGTCCAAAATTTCTTTTATATGTACAATTGTACTGTGATACTAAACATGATTTCTACCTTATGCAAACCATTTTTACCAATAAAAAACAAATTTAATCCAGAAATTAAGTATTTTGGTTTATTTATTTGTTTACTGAAAAATAATTTTAAGTGGCATTTAAATTAACTATGAAACTTAAAATCCAAAATGTCCTTTTTTTATTTAAACATTAACATTGTAGTATCAAAATGTATAACTTAAATGCACCGTCACAGATCCCTTCTTGAACACATAGATACTGACATATTAGGCAGTAAGAAGTATTTAAATACAAAATTCGAGAAACATTATAAAAAGAGCAAAGCTCTATAAGCTAATTCAATAAATTATTAAGAGAAAATGTGTAAAAAAAACAGAACCAAAATCTTTAAGAATAAATTTCTACCCCAGAACCACCCAAGTTCGTTAATGTAACAAGATATCCATTTGCGATTAACTTTCGAGAAAGACTACTGATAACTTCGTTTGGAGTAGTTGGAAGAAGTAAGATGTAAGCGTAACCTCCTCCACCAGCTCCCGTAAGTTTTGCTGCTAGCCCATAATTTTTAGCCTCTGCACAAATCGCGTCCAAAGAAGGATGAGATAAGTGACACGTGTCCAGTAATCCTTGATTAACTTTCATTAGGGTCTGAAAAATAACAATAAAAATAAATATTTGAATCGTTTGAGGTGGCCACTAGACCGAGAAACCGGAAACATACCGTGCATTTTTTTATTCTTACTCTCAATAGAAAAACGTATACTATCACGTGATAAAATATAAATGATTGAATTTTGAAGACTGAATATAAAATCTTTTGATTTTTAAGGCTTAATATTTGTAAAACGCTTAATTTTTAATTGTTCAATTCGGGGCGTCCCAAAATAGTGCATTTCGCATTTTCAAAACTGGATAAATTTGGATTTATAAACTGTAATTTTTTCAGGGTGCTGAATTCACTCCAAACTGGGTTTAGTTCGGATTTATTTGGATTTACGAGTTTTTTTTTTTAATTGTACTCAGTTCGAATTTCCAAACTGAACATTTCATATCGAGCACAACTACCTATCAGATCGGTTCAATTTAGACTTTATGTGAATGTAATTTACTTGAATTTCTTAGCTAATTTCTAACTGTTTTCAGTTCGGATTACCCAAATAGTAGCGCCAACGAAGCATTTTAGTTGGAAGTCCTCAAAACAGCTCCTGAAACCTTTTGGAGGGGGCAAACAAGTATTTCTATTGTTTAAACAATTGTAATGATATTTAAGTGTAAAAAAATTTTTTATACGATATTCACCAAAAACTTAAAGAAACAGATACTTGTATTTTTTATTCATATTGCAGTCATAAATAGCAAAAAATTAAATCAAAATACCATAAAATTTTTTCGAATAATTACTTATAATTTTTTTTCATATAATAATGCAGTGACATAAAATTAATATACATAACACAATTAGAAATGTCTTTATTTATTTAGTATTTAAACAATTAATGGTGAGAAATTTAATATTGCATATCAGATATTACTGAAAATATAATTGAATTTAAATAAATAAAATTTTATGAAGACTTATTTATCAGTCTTTTTGAAATATTTGATTAAATGTAAATAATTTAGTGCTTTACTCACATATAAAAGAAATAGCAAATTTAATTTTTATTAATATTCTACGTATCAGAGATACAATTAATCGTAGACGATTAATCGCAATGGATAATAACAATACCATGCTTGTTTATTATTCGAGTTAAACGAATACCTTACCTTTTTCATTACTACGCCACGTGGACATTTTATCTATTTTTACTGTCTCTAACAACTTATTACCTTTTTTTCCCTAAATATCCACAAACAACTCTGATACTAACGATTTCCAAAATTACTTTCCCATGGTATCTTTTCATGATAATATGTCGAAGAGATCAAAATTATTTATAATTAATTATTTTAGAGCTTTAGTAATAACTATAACCTTTGCGAAAAAATATTATAGGGGATTCAAAAGTATTCAGAATGGGCCGTCCAAAAACACATGGAAAATATAAATGTGAATAACATAAAAAAAAATCAAAATAAATTTTTACAAAACATTTTTATTCTCAAAAAAGAATAATTCTGTACTACATAATTTAATTTTTAACCGAAAACATGAATTTTCAACCAAGAAGATTAAATTTTTGAAGAAAAAAACGAATTAAAAAAAATGCATTTGTAAACAGTTCATTGGATTTTCAACTTTTGAGAAAAATAAATTTGACCAAAAAATGAAAAAATAAACAATCAAACAAAAGTCAAGGACTTTAAAAAATAAAATAAAATTGTCAAACAAAGATATCAATTTTCAACTAAAGCCATGCACCAAACAATACATTTTTAACAAAGTAGTTCAACTTTTAACCCAATAGTGGAATTTTCGACAAAAATGATTAATTTTATACCTTAAAAGATTAATTTTTAACAAAATATAACGCAATAGTGTGTCAAACACGTAGATATTTCTTTACCCACACAGCCCTTGTCAAGCTCAGTCACGAATTAACGAGACCCCACCGATAATATTACGTCACGTTCTTTCGAC
>NC_046658.1:73567722-73579849 GCF_010883055.1 Belonocnema kinseyi
CCCCCCCCCCCCACTTTCACATTTTTAAAAACAATTATAAAATACTTTTCGGAATATTCTCAAATATGGGAATCAAACGTTACATGAACATAGTCAAAAATATAAACTTGATTATTAACACTTTTTTATTCTTCTCAAAGAAGATATCAAACAGCTAGGATAGAAGAGTAGATGGACTTAATACTTTTCAGGTTGTCATTTAAAAACAAGAAAACCCTCCGTGACATCACGCGCACAATATCTAGTCCTCCCATATGTCACGATTATTTACGCTTGACAATACCCCCCCCCCTCCCCTCGGGGCGTGACATCATAAGTGAACGCTCCCCAAAGAGATTTTCAGAAAAAAATTAGGACAAAACTTAATTTTTTAATAAATATCATAAATATTGTTTAAACAATATAAATCATTGCTGGCCCCCTCCAAAAGGTCTCTGATTTTAAATAATATAAAAAACAAAATTTAAAAAAAAATTGATAAAATCGGAGCTGTTGTTGAGGACTTCCAAATTTTGCCTGTTTTATGTATTCATAGATTATACTAAAACGATCTTTCCAAAACGTGCACTAAGTTCCTACCTCAATCCGGTACCATCTGGACATTACAAACTGTAATCTATTCGAATTTCTAAGTCCAGTTTAAACTGGGCTCAGTTCGTATTTCCAAACTGAACTATTCAAATCGCAAACTAAGATTCTCAATTTAGACATTATAAACCGTAATTTTTTTATTTCCGAATTCGTTTTGAGATATAATTTCAAAAAACCCTATAAGTATGAAAAACTTTAATTTTACGTTTTATTGCGGATTATTAACGCTTTTTATAGTTTTTTAAAATGAATAATCCTTAATCGTAAATTTAGAAATATTTAGTCATTTTTAAACTAATATTCGAATTTTAAAACAATTTTCATTCGTTTATACATTTTTTACGGTACGTGTCACGAAATGAACGTATTTTCTAGACATTATGAGTTCTTAAATCAATGGTAATAATAAAATAATTTGTTTAAATAATTTTGCAATTATTTATAAATAATACGCGTGTGTGTATCAACAATATTAGTACATAATTTGTTTAGAAAATACGTGCAATCCGTATAATCCAAGTCAATTTCAAAAAATGTAAATTATGATTCCTGATCTTCTTTTTCCTTAAATTATATTTTAATTTCTTTATCGTATACATTTTTTAAACAATTACACAATTTAGAACTCCGATGTCAAATATATAATGTAGATTATTGTAAAAGTGATTTGAAAAGCTACGAATTTATTACAAAATAAACTACAGGTCGCTCGTAATTTAGCAACTACTCAAGTTTTTATAAATGAGGATAAAAAATGTATCAATCTATTTTCTATCAGGCAACATTATACTTTTATATCCCGGAAAGTGATCAGAACTTTGTTAATTTTATATCTGAAGAAAAATATAACACGAGCGCTTATTGCACTCGCCAACTTTAAAGACGTTTTTATTGAAAAGGGGTCTTCCATTTACTATGTAATGCTTTTTTGGAAGATGTTACTAGTTAAGAATTTTTTTTCTATAGTTGCTAACATTATTATGTATTTTTTATGCGCACAATTTTTCTGATATTTTGGACATTTTTTTTTGATGAAGTTAACATTTTTTGAAATATCAACAAAATAATCATATCTTTCGAATCTGGTTAATAGAACGCCTACGCCAAATAAAAAAAAAAGTTTTCTACATAATTATACCTTGTTTCGTTTCTGTTTAATATCGTGAAGAAAGATTATTATAAGAAACGCAATTACTAACGTCTTAATTTCTTTACGAAAAAATTAGAGTATCCATAAATTATAACTTTATTATAAAAAAGGAGCTTTTGGTCCTTATATATAAAAAGAACTTTCTATCTCAACAAAGCATCGACATAATATGCTTAAATTCTTAAACATACCTATATGTAAATTATAAAAGAAACTTTCACAGCCAAATTCGGTTTCAAATTAATTATTCATGAAGTTATTTTCTTCATTTTTCATGTAAACATTGCATTTAAAGCACGTCAAGGTGCGAAAGCTAATTCTCCTCTTTCAAATTATAACAATGATTGATTTCTAGAGTGCAGTTTTCACTGTCTTCTACCGGGCCCTTTTGCCTTTGAACAGACTGTAAAAATAAAGCCATCTTTGATTTTTTAATGGTGATGGTATTTGATTATATTTATTGCAAAATTAAAAACAAATGTAAAAAATGCACAGCTATTTTCCAGCTTTTTACCGTAGTTCGATATTCTTGGCTACTTTTAACTAACAGTTTTATAATGTAGGTTCGAGTGTAGGTTTCTTCAACACGTTTTGTGTTTTAAATTCTAATTGTTCTAAATTGTGAAATTTAAAAATACAGTAATTTCACTGCATTTAAAACCGAACAGACTATGATTAGATTTTTGAGAATAAGTCAATTTGAAATTAAAAGTGCTTCAAGAAATACAATTTTTAATTGAACCATTAAAAGCTGCCCGGTTTAAAATGCAAATGGTTCAAAACGGTCAATTTTCTAATTGAAAGTAAATTATTAAATTGCAAACGTAAAAAACTAAATTTAAAAATTGGGCTTTCATACTAATTTTTTTTCAGAAACGTAATTCAAAGTTGACGAAAGAATAAAAAAGTTTTCTTGGTTCGAGGCGAATTGATTGACCTATAATATTAATACATTTTATTGAAGAGTAGGTTATGAAAATTTATTTTTATAATATTGGAAAGCTCTGTTTTTCACAGTAAACATTTTTCCCAGTCGCATTTTTTGTAAATCAAATAATGAAATAAGCGATTGCCACACATGCAAAAAAATGAGACATTGTACGTTTTTACTAGCCAGACATTTTAAATGAAAGCAGAACCATGAATAAACAAATTCTTTTTTTGCGAACATAAACCTCAAGTAAACCTTTAAAGTATTTATAAAGTAAATTTTAAAAGAAGTCATAAACAATTAAATGCGCTATTGTATTTTATTAAATACTTCAGTTCCTGTGTGAACAACTCGGAATAAAAATGGTTCATTTTCTTATGGCTTCTACTCTGGGATTGTATAATTGTAAATTTTTTTCATTCGGAAATTGTTCAATTTTGACAGCGTCGAGCATTCACAATATTAAACGTTTGAAACTTTTGAAATATTTAATTTTGAACTATTCAAATTTAGAATAATTCCAAATTCGAATCACTAATTTGGAGATTCTTATTTGAATACTTTAAATTGCCAATTGTTTACTTAATGTTTCAATTTTCAATTTAAATAACCGAGATAAATGTTTAAAACCCGGGAATTTTCTTCTCAGTATTAAAAGGCTATGCTGATTATTCTAAAACATAAAAAGTAATTATAATAGTTTACGATAGACTCACCATCAACTCATTATAAGCTTCACTCAGCAACTCGTCATGAGCCTCAGGAAGTTCCTGAATTCTTCTTATGATTGACAAAGCTTCGATTGAGACGCTGTCTATAGATTCCAGAACTGGATCAAAAATCTTCGGATATTTAGACCTCAGTTGTGCAAGACTTTCCACCAAAGCTTTGGTACTTCTCGGAACCCTTGTGTCGACGAGCAAAACTCTCATGATCTTAACACCATAAATCGGAACTAGAAGATCGCCCTTTCTGTATTCAATTATGGACCCGAAAGTGCAAATCGTATTATCAATTCCTGAGGGAGTACCATGCATGATTCTCTCACAATCTAACGCATAAGAAGATATTTCTCTCAACTGAGCTTCGTCCAAAGAGATTCCAACATTTCTCTGTACACGAGACCAGTGATAAAAACAAGTTGCAAGGCAAACTGCGAAGGAAGCGGAACTACCAAGACCTGAACTGATTGACAAAGCAGTATCCAAATGTATGTGGATGGGTTTAATCGTTATCGATTCCACCTGAGAAATGTTGATCAATAAATAGAAGAAAGCTTCTAAAGCTTGTTTTTGAGGCAGACTAATAAATCCAATCTCTTCGACGAATTTCTGCACATGTTTGTGGAATTCATCATGACCAGCAGACGATTTTGGAGAGGACTGACCGAAGAAGAAATCTATAATGTGTTGCAACGGAATCTGCTGCGTTAGACTTATTTTTGGCATTGATATGCTGATGTAATCTGTCCCTAAAGGCAGTTCTTTAAAGTCCAAATTCGTTCGAAGAGCTAAACTTGCAGCCACAGCAGTCTTTCCATAAACCACCGCATGCTCCCCAAATAGAATCACTTTTCCCGGAGCTGATACTTTGAACTCGACCATCTTATAAATTCAGAAATTAATCTTTGTGAGTTAAAAGAATTTTTGTCAGTTAAAATAATTTGTCAGTTGAAAGAATTTTTTTAAATCACAGGTGATTATACTGAGAATGGCTGTCTTGGAACTATTTAAACAATACTAGAGAACAAGGGGATCTATTTCCACATTTAGGACTTAGCCTCAATACATTTTATAGTTTAGCATTTCATATTGCGGTTTAAACTAAGGCTGATCTTTCTCCCACTGCTCGGGTGTTAGTGTTTTCTGTGAGAATGCATGAATGTCTTTCAGCTCTTCTGCCAGAACCGAATTGACCAATCTAAAATTTGAAAAATTAGCATATGAAAGTTTAAGTTACTTTTGAATGATTAAATTTTGAATTCGAATTATATTTCATGAGAGGGAAATACCTGTGACGTTGCAGGAGAGGCTTCCCCTCGAACTTATTAGAAACAATCACAACTGCAAACTTAGCACCGCAACCGTCTGACTGGTCCACGACTTCCTAAAACAAATGATTTTATAGATAATTCTTGATAAAAAATATTTTCGAATTTATTTTTAATCAAATTTTATGTCTGGCAATAGATTATATTAAAAGGAAAGATCGATTTTATGGACGTTCTTTTTTTTTAATAAAGTAGCCTTCAGAAAAAACTTAATATTCAAATGAATTTAAAGCAAAACAAGGCGAATTTATCTATTTAAATTCATAAATGTCATTTTTCATTGTGTTCACGAGGCAATAGAATCAAAAAATATTTCTTTTCGCGAAATACAAAACATTTTATTCAAGAATAATCATTACAATAGCCTTTCTACGAAACAGATTTTACAAAGAAAAAATTTACAATCTTTAACAGTCATTCCATGGATTCATCATCTCACACATTGCTACGCAACTCTTATTTAATAATATGGGTCGCAGTCTAGCCTAGTCTTTTGCAATTACTTAAGTTTAAAAATGCAAGACAAATACTAAACTTCACACTGTACAAAAGTAATACAAAATCAATATTCTTCCTGAAACTATTTGACAAACAAAGGAAAACCACTCTCAAAACATAATCAGCGACTGCATAACGGAGAATTCTAGTTAGTTCATTTTCAATTTTACATTCGATTTTAGTTTCTGCCCAGTTCTCAGTGTAAACTGCCTGTAATTAAAGTAAATAAAGAAAAGGACAAAATGCCCACACGAAAAAACTGATACCAAAAGTGGAAACAGATCTGGATACTGCTTTGGAGGCTGCATAAATCTACTAATAAATGTTAAAACTACTAAAGAACCCATCGATAAATAAAAGAGAACAATTATTAACGTTTCTTTATCAATAACTGCACTCAAATAATTTTTCAAAGCAGACATTAAACCCACGTGTTTTTTAGCCTTGGATGTAGCCTGTGACTTTTTATCTTTGGGTTGCTTTTTTAGCTTGCTCTTTTTATTCGAGATATTTTTAGAAATTTGCTCTTCTGCGTTTAAGATTTTATCTGAATCCATTGAAAAGAAAGATTCAGAGAACCAAATCCAAGTAACGGAAATGTAAAAAAATACCGTCAGAGTACAATGCGAAAGAAAGAGTTGATCCTTGATAATTAGAGGTAGCATACTAAAAGTAGAAATCAACAGAAACCAAAGGCAAGCAAAGCGATCTTTGTGGAAATATAGTAAAACCGGAATTGCCGCGAGAAGTATAGACTTCTCATGAACTTGGTAGGAAAAAAGGAAAAAAGCTAGGGAAGAATTAATCTGCGAAATAATAAACTTTTCCTTTGAGGGTCTGAAAAGCATATCTAAAGAACTTGGCAAAAGCGCAATAGTTGTTGAAAAAAGACAAATTTGAGCGAGCAGCAAATTTTCAAACGTATCTCTTAATTTGTAGACGACATTAATCGTGCACCAGAAATTCGCAACTTTATCCTCAAATACTCCCCTGGCGAGTGGGAAGAGCCGAATGATCACGCTAAGAAAAGTTCTTTGATCCCAAATAAAAGGCCACCAGACTGCAGCAAAAGTTCCGATCACTGTACAAGTCACGCAGAATAAAGTCCTATTGAATTTATTGACCGCGAGAATATAAATGAAACATGGAAGAGCGTGATAGAGTTCCATCTGTTTATAATTCAAACCCAAAACAAACAGAAGAGATCCCAAGCAATGAAAATTACCCAAAATAGCAGCAACAGCCGCAACAAAAGCTCCCAAGGAGACACAATTATATTGGAAATGACCGTAATCAATTATAATCAAACCAGGATAGAATAAAATTACGGCCAAAACAGAAGGCCGTGTACAAAGATACAACATGCTGGGCGTTGGTTCCTTTGGTTTTTCGACGCAGCTGAATACGAAATACAAAGCAGCAGGTACAAAAATGAAAAGATCTGCTGCGAGGACAGTCAACCGCATAAAATATTTATGCATTTGTGATTCGAAGCCCCTAGATTCGTGCAAAGCAACATATTTTGGATTGATTTTGTGTGCGATTCGACCTAGGATATTACTGTGGTAAGCAGTCAGTGGAGGATAATCTAGTCCCCAGTATTGTAGATCGTTTTGAGTGGAGTTCTTGTACCACTCTTCGACAGGAAGGTTCAAGGTAATTTCTTGCCAATGTCGTTGAGCTTCATAATCTCCGTACATTGGAGGTTGGCCTTCTCCACTGTAAGGGTGGTACGTTACGCACCATCGCAAAATGCAGCCCGCGAGAACCACAACGATTGTCTGTACTTTTACTCGCATTTTTTTAAATGAAAATTTTAGGAGCGTCCCTGCAAAAAAAAAACTGGGATTGATGCCGATTCGGAGTTGTAGCCTGGGAAATAAATTCCTACTCTTCGAGATTTTAAGTGATTTAATTGCAAATATGAAAGAAAAAATTTCAACCTACAGTTACACTACGACATGTCCCTCGACTGTCGAGCTGAGATAATGGGATTAAATTTTAAACCATATTATACTCACGCTATTTCCACGAAATATTTGTAATTGAATTGTTTATAATGAAGATGTTAAGTACAAATTTCAGCAGAATGATAGTTTATATTATTCTGTTGCATTACATACCTTGAATTAAATAAGTTAATCTCAAATTATTGAGTTTCGACCCTTTTGCGTAATGTTTTGATTGTTACTTTTTAAGGTTAAACTTAGTTTGAAAATTTGGTACCTCCATGCTCGACTCTCCAATCTGGAATTAGCAGTCTAAGCTCTGAAATCTGGTAATTGCAGTCTAAACGCCCGATTTTTAGAAAAATAAGTTGTTATAGCCATGTGATATTGATCAAAAGAAAAAAAGAGACCTTTCAAAAAACGTCAAAAGGTTATGTGCTAAGTATGTTAACACGATAATGTGCATTGTAATACATATTTACAGAAGATTTTATTGAAAAAAATTATATTTTGTACTCTATATTTTAGTATATAAATTTAATTCTGTATGTAATGATTTTATGTATTTGAACCATTTTTCCACTTGTTTCTAAAATCTTTGTCTAATTTGATCTATCATTGCACTGTTTTTATAATTTCTTAAAATTTATTTCGAATTCGCTTCATGAAAGTATAAGCAGAGATGGTATAAGCCTGTAGGGTATCTCTTTTAACTTGATAGCAGCGCCACCGGACACGCGAATTATCGGGTATCTCAAAGTTATTAGAGCAATGTTAATGAAAAAGAACAGTAAATATCAATTCATTTTAATCAGAAATATTATATTCAGGTCTAAAATTAGTTATTTATTATAAGATTTCTTGTTTAATTTGAATTCAAATTTCTTCCAAATAGTTCCAAATTGGTGACGCTGTCATAGCTACCCAGAAGGCGTATGTCATATAAAAGTAATATTCAAACATTTTGTGGTTTTGGTTATATACTCTTTAACATTACTATTTTACACACATTTTTCGCAGAAAAATTAATGAAATTCGAATGCTTCAAGCTATATCTCGGATTTTTATAGGCTATTTAAATTTTTAATGCCCGTACTGAAAATCTGTAAACGCAAAAGGATCGCAACGCAAAAGGAGCTTAAAAGGAGCGAACAAAAGGGGAAATAGGGTAACTTTCTCAAGAAAAAGGGAAAAAATAGGGGAAAAAATAAACATTTATTTTTACATGTCGAAAAGAACAATCTTTTTATAAGAAATGCTATATTTTAAAATTATTTTAAATTATTTTTGCCACTAAGGAATTTATTTTAAAAATTGTATATGTTTAGGTCATTGAAAATCTATTCACAGTGATATAAAAAAAGTACGAGAAAAAGTAAAATGACTTAAATACACAATTTTAATATATTTAACATCGTTTCCATAAATATTTCTTTTCGCGATTTTTCATTTCTTCCGTACTATAATTAATACTTTCTATGTAAATATAAAACTATGTTCATCAGTAGAGCGAAGTAAAAATGATAAAATTAATCGAATGGTTTGAGCGTAGGGATAAAAATATGCGGATGGACATCCAAAACAAGTGAAGAACAAAATTTTGAAAACGGTTGATATCTTCTGTTCTCTTTCTTAAATTTACAATTAAAAATTTTGCTAATTAAAAAAATTGTCTTATTTAGAATTTGTTGTGTATGTACAAAAACATGTTTTTTGAATTGATTCGAACTTGAAATTTCTTCAGCTTGAACCAAAGAAACATGTTAATATTTTTTAGTCATGTGAATAATTTTTTTTCGTGGCGGTTCGAAACTCGAAAAAAATTAAATCCCAAAAATCTTGAATCACGAAAACATTTTTTTTCGAGTAAGCAAAATGATAAAATATTTCTTTGATTCAAGCTGAATAAATTTCAGGTTGGAGATATTCAGCTTTTTTAAATGTATGCATATGACTCAATAAAAAAAACATGTTTTTCCACATTTAAAAAAAAAATGTTATTGAGCAAAAAATTTATTTTTAAATTTCGTAATTTTTTATTATTGGTCATTAGCAAAAGCTGTAAATATAACAAATTCTTAATTATTTTTTAAGCAATAGTAAATATTTTGAATTTAAAATAGTTAAATCACTCAATTTAGGACATTCAACATTGCAGTTGATGGATTTGGAATATTCCACTTTTTAATTAGTTGTTTAATTTTGTACATTTCAACTAAAAAAGTTTCAACATCTGATACTTACTTAAAAAATAATAAATATTTTTTAACTGTTCCAATTTTATATTGGATAACAACTTCTGTCTCCAGTTTTCACATTTTCAACAAGTTTTAAAATGTTTCAGCTTCAAATTTGTTGTAAAATTTTCCGCGGAATTCAAAGATTGTATTTTCAAACATCGTATATTTAAAGAGAAAAGGAGAAAAGGGTAAGCATGAAGGTACCCAATTGTTAAATCTCAAATTGAATTTACCTTATCCATAACAAATTTGCGCTAGGAAGTTGTTATTTTTTCACTTATAACAATGTAAAAAGTACACGGCGTAATATAATTCTCACTTTTGGTTAACGCCACTATTTTAATTATTAATTGCAACAGCATAGTGAGAAAATTGCAGGGAACATTTTATTTAGAAACAAAGTTTAATACTTACTGAGTCTAAAAATAATAACGGTTCCAAATTTTCAAATTGTGGACATGGCACAGTATAACTCTAAGGCTAAGCTGTATTTTACTATGAACTATTACAGGCATGCGAGAGTTCTATATATTCAAACAGATGAGAAAAGTGACATAGAGGTGGAATAAATTATATTAGTATATATGATTAGCTTTGAACTTTGAACGCTTGCGATAAACATAGTAAAGTAATAAAAATGAACGGCAAAATTACAAAAAAGAAGGTAAACAAGACTTAAAAAATGTAAAGTGAGCAAATTTTAAAAGATCAACCATAAAAGTGGCTCTATAAAAATGATCAAATTTTAAAAATTGACACCATGGCAAATTTTCTGTATACACCGTTATATAATAACGGAAGCATTGTAAAAGAATGTGTATGCCTATTTGAAATTTCAACCTAAAATACTCAAACAATTTACCAGCAATTTATTAGAGTAGGGGGAATCGTTAAAGTGTGTTGTCGTATTTTTGCATTGGATAGTTCGAATACTGAAACAAGAAATTTGCCTAGATAAAAGATAATTGAAAACAATTTAAAATTCTTAAGTAGATATTATTATTAAAGGAATTAATTCTTTTACGGCTCTTGCGGCTTTTTAAAGGTTATACGGGATAATTAAGGGAAGGTGGAGTAAAATTGATCTTCATCGCATATATTAAAGGCATTAGAGGAAAGGAAAAACTCACCACGTGTACGGCGTCCAGGCCTTTTATCAACTTATTCCGTATTTGATCTTCGGTATATGGCATATTTAAAAAGAAATAACAATTCTCGCCAACAAGTGGCGTGACTCGAAGACTGAGACCTCAGCGTCGGGGTGAGCCAAGGTGAGCTTTCGGCATTAAAAACGTGAAGCTCGCTCGTGAATGTTCTCGGTTTGACGTGGCGACAGTTCCAAGGTTACAGAGACCGATAGCGAACAATTATAAAAAATTATCAGAAATTTGCTATGTAAAAGGAGATTATACAAAAGACTTATTTATAAAAGAAAGATGGCCGATAACCTATGATTTTATTTAAAATATATTTTTATTTATTTGCATTATTTTGTTTTGAAATGATTGGAGAGATATCGCCCTTACCGTCCGATTCCGGCCATCCTTACCGACGTCCGGTACGACCGAAAATGTATAAAGTGGGAAATTCAAATTGTACCTCCAACATTGACTTAGGGCATGTGATACTTACAGTTTCCCCGGCTTTTTTCCACGAAAATGAATATTTTTTAAAACTGAATTCGGCGATGTTATGAAATATTATAACGGACGTCCCCGGACTCTTTTTGAGGGATAATAACAAAAAATGTATTGTGATAAATAAAAATTTTATGCATATGCATTATTTTGAGGTTACGTCGTTTTTCATCTCTGCCTTTCAAGCCCGTGAAGTTGGCACCCCAACTCTAAAATATCAGATTTTTTATATGGAATTGTTTGGTGGTTGTTTGGTGGTGTTTGGTAGTCAATTTTGAAGGTTTGATGGTCAAAATTGAAAAAGTTATTGATTTTTCAAATTTGGGGTGCCAACTTCACGGTGGCACAGCACTTTTTAATATTTTCAAAAAATTCTTTTTGGTATCGTTTGGTGGTCGTTTGGTGGTGTTTGGTAGTCCACCGGGAACGTTTGGTGGTCAAAATAAAAAAAAGTTATCGAGTTTTCAAAATTGGTGCGTCAACTTCCGTTAGCGCCCCACTTCAATTTTCTTTTTTAATTCCTTATGACATCGTTTGGTGGTCGTTTGTTGGTGTTTGGTAGTGATTTCTGAACGTTTGGTGGTCGAAATTACAGGATATATCGGATCTTTTAGAAAATACAGGTGGCCCGTTATGGGACTCTGCGCATACTTATACGCATGTGTGATTGATGCGAAATTTGAATTTGAAAATGCTCTTTTTCAATGTGAACGCTGTTTGGCAAGTATAATTGTACATCATTGTAGTTTTTAAGTTTTTCGAAATTATAGGTTTTATTATTTTTGAAATCTGAACTCTCTTATCATTTTATATTTTAAGTTTTTCGACTTTTAATGACAAGGTAATCTTTGGAAATTGACTAAAAGTCCTGGTCCGGAAAATTCAATAAGGCAATGTACATTGAAATAAGTTCCTTTACTGTAAACTAAATCAAACAATACTTAAAAAGACAACTGTAACAGAACCATAATTCAGTATTAATTTGAAAAAAATTAAGAATCGTTTAAACGCTTTCTGATAGTAGTTTCATATAGAGTTATCTGGATTTCTCTATTCTGCAGCGAAAATATTTGCAATGAGA
>NC_046658.1:73579949-73581616 GCF_010883055.1 Belonocnema kinseyi
GAGGGAGCTCTTCTTAATATTTTGACACCAAAATCATGTCGATACACCTTACCGACTGCGAGTGAAGCCACCCACGCTTTAACTTGACAGACTGTAATTGAAGTCTTTGTGCAGTCTCTTAAATCGACCCGAAATCTTTGAAATCTTAATTGTCGAATAATAGAAGACTATAAAGTCTTTTAAATCTGTACGAAGTCTTTGCGAAACCTGTGAAATTGTTCCGATTTCTATGGCATTTAACCGTTCTTTTGATGCCATTTTAAGTTTTAATAATGTCAGCTTTTAATAATGCCAATTTAAGTCAAAATCAATTGGACTTAAATAAGTTAGTGCACATTTTTGAATAGACATACTTTGACCTGCTAGATCATTAACCATTTTTAATAAAATCATATGGTAATTATTACATCAAGAATGTAAAGCTTCATTAAGAAATTGGCATTAGCTACTTTTAGATGAAATAGTAACTCTTTGTACTATAAAAAATAATTAAGAGAGTCTTGTTGCCAGTTTCTAATAAATAATCTTAGAGATTTGTAATAGAGCGTAAAACACACCGGTATTTTGCAAGTAAATAGTCGCTGGCGCATCTGGAGCACGGTGGGACGACCCCTTGTAAGATTTGACAAGTTTACGCATGTGGCGTAGAAAATAATTGGGACTCTAATCTGTAATGCAGCTAGCCCATTCATCTTTCGGGAAACTATCCTTTGAAGCAGTCAGGCCTGAGATTGTAAAAAGTAAAAAATATTGGCGGGAAGTCTCTAGGACTTCAATATTTATTTCTGTTCTTATCGAAGTTTCTTAACACTTATATTATGATTTACAGAAGTTGTTCTTTTCAAAGGAAGAACTTTCCGATACATTCATTATAAATGAATGGAAATTTTTTAATCAACATACAATTGTTTAGAATTTTCCAGTTATTATTCTCATTATTAAAATTTGAATTAATCCAACAATATACTTATAATATTTTTTAAATATTAATGAAACGTAAATAATGAATTTCGAAGGTATTTCGCGATGAAGGTAGAATGAAATTCTTCTATCTAAATTTGATTCGAATTTTCTACAGAATTTCATTTATCACGTTTTTTACTTCAAGGTTTAGATAAATGTAACATTAATGTGCAGAATGAAATTAAGAAAAATTCAAGATCTGGCATACAAAATTGTATTTATTCAAGCGAGACGTGTACGAAACAGTATTTTAAATTATATTTGACATGCGCAAAAGAAACTTAATTTTTAATTAGGCGTCAAACACAATCGTAAAAATCTGTTTTTCGGATTCAGGGGGTCTAAAAACGTGGACAATTGACAAAAACTGGGAGAACCAATTTTACATAAATCTAATACCTTCTCTGACAAGAATGTAAAAATCGAGAATTATTCTATATCAATCTTAACTCTTAAAGATTTACACCCCTTTCCTCACAGTACTCCCTTCCACGCTCAGTGAGTCACGACTACACCATGAAAGGCAAATAATGGCTTAATTGCGAATGGTATAATACTGAAATATTTCGATCCTTGAAGAAAATTCTATCAGCCTCCAAAATCTTTTGGCCCACCTACAACAGATAGGATCCTTTCCTTGTATAAGCAGAAATTATTAGAGAATATGAGAAAAAGAAAAAACTGCGTTTCTCTCCAAGACCCCC
>NC_046658.1:73581716-73589484 GCF_010883055.1 Belonocnema kinseyi
GATTTGAATTAGACATATACTGATTCAGATTTAGAGAGTACAAAGAAGACGAATTTTTAACAAAATACAGGAATGTTCAACTCAGAAAGGACAATTTTTATACAAATAGTTTCATTTCAAATGAAACATATAAATTTTAAACCAAAAATGAAATGGTTGCATTTTCAGTTAAAAAAATCATTTTCAACAAAATAGTCAAATTTTTGACTGGAAACATATTGGTCGATAGTAGGGCACTTGACTTAAGTTAGCAACATTTTTTTCAATATTACAAAAATGTATATAATTTTAAAAGATATTTATGAGTAAAATTTCTAAATATCTTTTAAATTAACTCCAATTTTTCCAAATATTTAGCAGAGCGATTTTCATTTGATCGCGGTTTACCTGCTCGACGTACCCTCGCCGCGCTGTGTTGAGCATTGCCTGAGGGGGGCCCTTTGTTCCTCATGAGGAATAAAACACGGGACATCAGATTTTTATAATATTGTAATCAGCAATTTAAAAATATTATATTCGAATTGTACGTTTATTTGCGATTCCAACGATATGTTACTTGCAATAAAAAGATTAAAATTAGAATAAGTTATCGCAGATATGCTTATTGTTATTTTCCAGAAATTCCCGTCGTCGTTTTCTAAGAAATAATCATTAATATACAATTTTAATATTAACTATGACTTTTAAAACAATTTTTAATTGTTTAAACAAATGTTAATTATTTAAACAATAATTTATTCGCCTGAAATTTTAAAAATGATCTTATTTTCTTATTGAAATGCAATATTTTGTCATTGTTTGAAGTAGTAAATTTTTCTAAAAACATTAAGTAATTATTTTGAAAAATTAATTATTGTTTATTTTAAAAAATTTTCAATTGAGCCAGAGATGTCCAATTTTAATCAAATTGGTATCATATGCTACTTTCTGTTGAATAATTATATAATTTTGACACATTTATTTTATTGTTTAATAATTTTCTTTTCTTTAAACAATATTTATTGGCTAAAGCAGTTTTTTTCGTCAACTAAAAGAATTGCAATAAAATAGAACACATAGCATTATATTTCTGACTTTATAACGTATAGAAAGAAAAAATTTAACACTTTTTAATCCAAAAATATTTCGAAATCGTAATTAATTATATGTCTTCTATTTAATAGTTATCGAAAAATAACTGCTTGAGCAAATGAAAATTGTGTGAACAAATAGAACTTTGTTAAATATTAAAAGAAATGTATGAAAATTATGTAATTATTATTATATATGTGTATGTACGCATATATGTATGTTTGTATGTATGTGCGTATATGTATGATATTAAATATACGTATTTAATTTTTCAATCAAAATCAAAAGAAAACTTTCTGTACGTAAAAATTAAGTGAAAAATGAACTTAACCCTTTTTTAATAAAACCAATTTCAGAAGCCAAAAAACATTGCTACGAAAATAATTTTTCAAAAAGTTTGTTTCCAGCGATGCATACTTGCTGAGCACATTTTTCTCTTAATTTTTTTTAAACAGAAACTTATACTTTAAAATTGTATATTGAATTTGAAAATTACCCTTGAATTATTATTATATAAACTCCTAATCTGTTCAGAAAACATAATAATAATGATAATAATAATAATTTGAAATTTAAAAAATACATATTAAAATAATTAGGTATAATTATTCATATTATTATCAAAGTATTATTGTTCTAAAAACTAAAGATAATAAATTTAAAAAATCTATTTATTATAATAACATTTTATAGTTGAAAAATTCATTAAAACCAATGCTAAGTTAAATAATTAATTTTAAATTGTAATGTGAAATTCAACAATTTTTAAGGAAAACTTAAAATTTTATACATTGAAACATTTAGCAGGTAAAAATTAAAAAATGTTACAGGTTAATAGTTGAAGGGGTATGCTGAAACTTGATTTTTGTTGTTGAAGATTTATCATTTTAGTTGAAATTCATCTACTTGGTTGAAAACCCGTTTTTTTATAATTTTAAATTAATTTTTTGAACTAAAAATAAATCTTTTTGGTTAAAACATTACGATTTTAGTAGCATATTTAGCTCTTTGGATAAAAAATAAATTATATTGTTGGAAATTAATGTTTTATTTGAAAATTCAGCTATTTCACTTTTGGTTCAAAATTTATATTTTGACTACTTCAAGGTAAGTGGGTAAACATTCATGCATTCTGTTGAAAATTCATTTTTCTTGTTGATAATATTAATTTTTTTAAACTGGCAATTCAACTATTCCATTCTTGTTTGTTTGTCAATTGAACTATTTGTCGTTTAAAATTGACCTTTTCTTAAAAAAAATGAATGTTTTTTTATGTAAAATTACAAAACTTAAACAATTACTTTTTTTTTAAACAGTGTTTTAACCGTAATAAGGTGCTAATTCTATTTTCGTAATTTTGGGCTCACAACTACGCAGCCATTCATACCGAGTATTCTTACAACAGAAGTAGACCATAAAAGGAGGAAAATTTCCCAAATTTATTAGGTTCAACCAGGTATACGGACTATAGGGAAAGATATATACGGGTCTTACTTAATTCCAGAAGAATGCTTTCTAGGTTTTCCCCGCAAGTAATTGAGGGGTTCAAACTTAAAAGGCCTTCCATAAATATGGGTCATATATCTCTCAAACTTAAGACTATGTTGTAGAACCCATTGCAGTTTAATGTTTAGGAATTTGCAATCGTGTATGTTACATTAAAATATTTAGTACTTATATTACTGTTTTCTTCTATTTTATTTGAAATCTGTACACTTTAAGGTAGTATTTTGTGTGTATATATTAGTTATATTTTCTAAAATATGTGATTCTAATTTCAAGGCAAAAGTGCCATCAATCATTTAAATCATACAATTAAAAATAATGTTGTAAAAAGCTCTGAATAAAAAGTTTGTAACATTTTGAAATGTTCAAGCATTTTTATCAAATTAATCTTTTGCCTGACAAACAACGCCACTGATAATAAACAATGAAGTTCTTGAAAGTAATTTATTCTTGAAAGTATCATACCTTAAATTTCGTTTTAAAACAATATAAATCTGTAAAAGTAGAGGAGAGTACTCGAATATGAGATACTCTCGTAATGTAAGAAAACTGGGTATCAGCTAAACTAAGAGACCCACTCTGTTGGTTCTATCAATCTATCACTAATTTGTAGCCCTTGAAGAAAGAGTAATTTCGTGGTATAGTCCATTTTTCATTGGGCTTCTAAAGATTATAGACGAACTTTTTGTGAAATCGATGGTGGTCGAGTTCTTAGAAGGGAATTCTTTAAACCCTCTTTATTATTCATTAAATATATATTTAGCAGTAAAGATTGTCTGGAGTGATGGGGATTGAATAACTAAATAGGAATATATCGATAGTGTTAAAGATTTTCATTGTACAGTTCAGGCATAGTAAATGCATAGTTGCACGGTGTGGTTCTCATTTTGCATTTTGTTAGCTATTTCCTGGGGTATCTCATATTATGAGAATAGTTTGACGAGTTTGGAAAAAGCACTTTTTTACGTTTTTTGTATTTTCACCATAAAAAAAATTTTTAATAAAATTTTTTATTTGAGCTTCTTATGACAAACTAAATTTCCTTTAAAATGACCTATATTACTTTTAAATTCAGTACATAGAATTCCGACAATCACGCCAAACAGAGTTGTTATCTCATATTTGGGACATTTGGGTACTCTCCTCTTTACAGGGTGGATACGCTGAGGCTTACAAACATGGCGAACCGAGTGCTACCCGAATTGAACAATAGCAGGAGAGAAGTCATTATACAGGGGTATTTTCATATTTCGCGCCTTTGAAGTTGCATTCGGATCGGCCATTCGGTCAAGTCCGTCCATCTTCGGATCAAGTTTACAATAGTTTCCATGGTTGCGTACGAAACTTCAAATGGATACATCTGTCAAAACAATATAGGTAATGTTACATAGTAATAACAAATAATAAAAGTGTTTAATTAATAATGAAATAAGACATGTGAACTAAGAAGTAAAAGTCAATTTTTTCTGTGCCAATAACATTATGAAATGTCTGCTGAGTGACAAATACTATAAAATAGTAATAATATTCTGCGCTTCCAATGGGCGAAAAGTGAATTGTGTATACCGCTTATTTACGGCATAACAACAGGTATGTTATGAATAGACTATTATTACCTAAATTATCGCTACTGATACTGTCAGTGATAACCATGAAAACCCACAAACATTTCTTTGGTAAAGAATAATCAATCGAAAGTATAATAAACATGCCGGGCCGATCTGTCGTTATTTCGAGGTTATGTTCAGATTCACCTGTTTGCCCTGATCGCTGTAAGTGAATGTAGGTAATGTCAATTTATAGTTTACGCATGTAATATTTCATTCGCTTTATTTAAAACATATCCTGTCTATTCATAACATACGCCCACTGGAAGCGCAGAATATTATTACTATTTTATAGTATATGTCACTCAGAAGACATTCCATGATGTTATTGGCACAGAAAAGAATTGACGTTTACTTCTCAGTTCTCATTTCATCATTAATTAAACACTATTATTTGTAATTACTATGTAACATGACCTACATTGTTTTGACAGTTGCATCCATTTGAAGTTTCGTACGCAATATGGAAACTATAATAAACTTGATTAGAAGATGCACGGACTTGACCGAATGGCCGTTCCGAATGCAACTTTAAAGGCGCGAAATATGAAAATACCCCTGTATAATGGCTTCTCCCCTGCTATTGCGCGATTCGGGTAGCATTCGATTCGCTATGTATGTAAGCCCCAGCGTGTCCACCCTGTATATGCATTTTAGCTACAAACTGTATATTAATTAATACAATCTGTAACTGATAAACATATGTTATAATAGTTACTTAATTTTAGCGTTTTAGAGAAAAATTTAAGGTATTATAATTGAAAATATACTATTTTTTTGTTTCTAAAGAAATCTCAAAATTCTTTATAAAATTGATAAATTGGCTTTATCCTCTGCTTGATTTTATACGGAATTTTTAATTTTGATAGCATTCAACATTTTAAAGAGAAAAATGTTTAGCTTTGTCATAATTAAAATAAATAAAACTTATCAGTCATTAAAAAATAGGTGAACATAAAACTTTTTCCGGTAATGTAATAAAATTATAAGTCATAATTTATGATTTATAGCATATAAATAGCTATGTAACGATATAATATTTAAAATTTTAATTTTAAAAGTAAATAATTAGTTTTCATTATATAACTACTCACTAATAATTGTGAATCATTAGAATAATTATATAATAAATACTTAATATTCGAGTATGCACAGCTGTCCATGACATGGGCATAGGAAACAAGGGACTAGGCATGCCATTGCGGGGGTGATGCAATGAAGGGGGAGGTCCGCCACCTTTTGATGTCCCGCGACAAACATGGCAGTGCCCACATGTCTATATTTTCATGCACAGCTTGTCGGCAAAAATGCTCGTGCGTATACTCAAATGGCACATCGTAAGATGGCGGCTCTCCCCACTCATGGAATTCTCCCCCTGAGTTGAAATATTTGACAAGTTGCGACTTTTTCGAAAAAGGAAGGTGGCGGCGCTAGGGGGGTTTTCCAACTCCAAACTTTGCCGTCGCTTCGCCTGCTACACGGCAGTCACGGAAATCTTAAAAGTACCGCTTTTCCTCACAAAATAATTACTCCAAGGGACCCAACCGATGTCGGCTCATATATTTTCTTCCTTCTCCCAAAAATTCGATAAACTAACTTATTTAATTCAAGAAAAAAAAGGCGGACAAAACTAACATTACAAGGTCAAATTTTGATTGCGTCACAGACTACCATTTACCCTTAAGGGCATGTGATACACTTAGAAAATTGTCGATTTTACCAGTTTTAGGTTCCCCCGGCTTTATTTCTAGAATAATAAATGTTTTCTCCTAAAAATGTGGGAAATTATAGCGAACATGCTAACGGACGTCCCCACACACTTTTTTTGTAGGTTAATTCAAAAAAGTTTTAATTTAGCAGAATGTGATTAATTTGCATAGCGTTTAGGAAATAGTATCGAATTTTTCAGTGTTAGATTCTCCCGGCTTTTTTTTGGATAAGAAATATTTTGCCTTCAAAATCTGGAAAATGATAGCGAACATGCTAACGGACGTCCCCGCACACTTTTTTTGTGTTTTTTATCAAAACATTTTTGATATTGCTAACAACGTGCGTGTATATTTCCAGGTTATGTGTGTTACAATTCACCCGAGCGTTTCTTCGAAACTACACAATATTTTTGGCCGAAAACTTTGGAATTACAAATAAACATAGTGACTAATCTCCCGGAACTAAGTACTAACCTTGTTTGCAGCCAATCAAAAAAGTTTATTTTAGAAATAATTTCCAGATTATCGGAAAGGCAGAAGCCCGTGAAGTTGGCACCCCAACTCTAAAATATCAGATTTTTTTGTATGGAATCGTTTGGTGGTCGTTTGGTGGTGTTTGGTGTTCAACTTTGAAGGTTTGATAGTCAAAATTGAAAAAGTTATTGATTTTTCAAATTTGGGGTGCCAACTTCACGGTGGCACAGCACTTTTTAATATTTTCAAAAAATTCTTTTTGGTATCGTTTGGTGGTCGTTTGGTGGTGTTTGGTAGTCGACCGTGAACATTTGGTGGTCAAAATAAAAAAAGTTATCGAGTTTACAAAATTGGTGCCTCAACTTCCGTTAGCACCCCACTTCAATTTTCTTTTTTAATTCCTTATGGCATCGTTTGGTGGTCGTTTGTTGGTGTTTGGTAGTGATTTGTGAACGTTTGGTGGTCGAAATTACAGGATATATCGGATCTTTTAGAAAATACATGTGGCCCGTGATGGGACTCTGCGCATGCTTATACGCATTGTGATTGGTGCGAAATTTGAATTTGAAAATGCTCTTTTTCAATGTGAACGCTGTTTGGCAAGTATAATTGTACATAATTGTAGTTTTTAAGTTTTCCAACATTATAGGTTTTATTATTTTTGAAATCTGAACTCTCTTATCATTTTATATTTTAAGTTTTTCTACTTTTAATTACAGGGTAATCTTTGGAAATTGACTCAAAGTCCTGGTCCGGAAAATTCATTAAGGCAATGTACATTGAAATAAGTTCCTTTACTGTAAACTAAATCAAGTAATACTTAAAAAGACAACTTAACAGAACCATAATTCAGTATCAATTCAGTATCGCGCTCCGTCTTTGTATTTTTCCCACATTTGTCCACCTTTTGCAATACATTTTATTCTCAGCTGCCTTCAAAAACGTATCATTTCAATCAATTTATATTATTAAAATTTATAATATGCATTGGCATTGTTTATTCTCAGCTACCTCCAAGAACGTATCATTTCAATCAATTTGTAAGGTTTATGTTAAGTTCCTATAAATTTTAAAAAACGTTATTAAAGAATAGTGACAGAAATTAAGATTGAAGAATTAGCTATGAACTGAAGTTCCTGGATGGTAAATAATATTAATCTTTTAAATTTTGTTTGTATTTTTTTGGGGGCATTCTGAAAATTTTGACAATAATTCCAAATTAGGACAAATTCTCTTTATCTAAAAAACTCATATGGTGTAGTGTAAATTTTTATTTGAAGATTTCTTGAAGAATTCTAAACTATCATGTGGAAATATGTACCTACAGCTAGAAGAGGAAAGTCACATTTTGAGTAAACGAGTTGATAAGGCAAGAGAGAATTTTTCAGAAGTTTTCTTCTA
>NC_046658.1:73589584-73593017 GCF_010883055.1 Belonocnema kinseyi
AATTTCGTGTGTTTTTAACTGTCCAGTGTTTCACCTTAAAATCCGTTTGTACATTTTGTACATTTTGTATATTTGTGCTATAATTATTATCCATAGCTGGTTGAATTTAATGCCAGATTAAGCAAATCTACAAATACCTCAAGAAATTGTAGGTCATGTTTCTATGTTTACCTTTCAGCTCCACTCTCCTCATCATTGTTTTCAGGTCCTTTTTTCAGAATTATCACACCAGGTGCGATCGAAAAATCCTTGGATTATCAACATTAACCCCTAAATATTTGACTTAAAAAAAGAAAGTCAACCACATATTTTAAGTGACAAAAAATTAAAGAAATGTACAACTTCAAGTCGGGTGGTCACTGACTGGGAAAACCGGAAACTATAGCCCAGATTTTTGAACACCAAGAAGTACCTTAGAGTTTAGAGGAAAACCCGGAATTTTCCAGATTAAAAAGTCATCTTTTTTTGGGTAACAAAATCAACTATATTGATGAACACTCGTCTATTTCGAACAGCTAGTTCAATCTTTTAGATCTTTTAGGTTTTAAATTAGAAACAGTTAAAATCATTCAAAAAATACGAATTTTCAACGAAATACTTAAATTCTCAACTAAGAAAAAGTAATTTGAAAAAAAAACAGTCGAATATTCAGTTAAAAAAATTAATGAAAAAAAAGAAGATTTTTCAACAAAAGAAATTAATTTTTAACTAATTGTAAGATTACGAATCTTTTACAAATAATATGAATTTTAAAGAAATTAGCTCAACTTTCAACCAACAAGTTGAATTTTCAACAAAATACTTGAATTCTCAACTAAAACAAACTAGTTTTCAACCAAACAGTTCAATTTTTAACCAAATAGTTAAATTTTCATTTAAAAAATTGAGTTTTAACCCAGAATATAAATTTTCAACAAAAGAGATGAATTATGAAGAAAGTAGTTTAACTTTCAACCAAAGAGTGGAATTTTCAATCAAAGAATATCAATTTTTTACAAAAAACGCGAAAGTTGATATTTCAGCCAAAGAAGATTTTAAATTATAATTTAATAAAAAATTCATTTTTAACCAAAATAAGATTTTTTAATAAAATAGTTCAATTTTTAACAAACGCTGAATTTTCAACTAAGATGAATCTTCAACCGAAACAATGAATTTTGTAGAAAGTAATTCAACTTTCAACCAAAAACTTGAATTTACAATCTAAGGAGATGATTTTTCAACGAAAAATCTAATATTTGATATTACAAACAAAAAAAGATTTTGTTTTAAATTAGAAACAGTTAAATTCATTCAAAAAATACGAATTTTGAACGATATTCTTGAATTCTCAACTTAGAAAAATTAATTTTAAAACAAACAGTTAAATATTCAGTTAAAAAACTAATTAAAAAAAATTTTTGTACTGAAATAAATAAATTTTTAACTAAACGTAAGATTATGAATCTTTAACCAACAAACTGAATTTTAAAGAAAGTAGAATTTTTTTCCAATTTTTTCGCCTATTAGTTGCTATTGTGCAATAAATATTCGTCGGAGGGCAAATATGTTTAAAGGTTTTTTATTCGTCCTGTAATGAGCTAATAAAGTGCAAAAGAAAAATCGAAATACGTTTAATGGAAAATCATTAATCGGGAGTAATTCAAAAATTGATTAATTGCGAATATCTCGAGAACGCACAATCTGCCGAAGACGTACCACACCGATTCGGAATCAGGTGATCATTCTGCATACGAATTACTCAAAATATTTTGACGACATATAAGATCCGACAGGACTGAGTATGGCGTCTGGACTAAATGTCCATCAGAGGCAGTGGAGCCTTGCCAAGGGGACACAGGGGCCAATGCCTCCCATAGAAATCGACCAGGGAGTGCCAAAATCTTGATTTGCCTACTCGTAAATAAAATGCTTAAACCAAAGATAATAATATCTTTGCTTAAACTCATCCGATCGTAGGATATAGAAACCTTTCAATTCTTTCTTGCTTTGTTTAATCTTTGAAATCTATCTGGAATCTATGTGGAATAATAGAAGCCTTTCCGAATTTTTGTAAATTTTTCATAAAATCTTTGAGATATTATTGCAACCTTTGTAAATTCTTCGTGAAATTTTCGCGAAATAACTTTTTTAAATCTATTCAAAATGTTTAAAATTTTTGAGAATTTTTAAAACTTTGTGAAATAATAGAATTCTTTGTTAAATAATGGAAATATCTGTGAGATCTTCTAAACATATACTAAATCTTTCCGATATGTTTGAAATCTTTGTAAAATCATTAGGACGTCATTGGAATTATTTGTTCTATCTTTGAAATCTATTTTAAATCTTCGCGAAATATTTGTAAGCTTTGTGAAATCTTTAAAGTCATTGGGAAATCATTGAAAATTTTGTGAAATCTTTCTAAATTCTTAGTGAATTCTCTCAAAAGCTTTGCAAAATCATTAGGCAATTATTGAAATCTTTGGTTCAATCTTTGAATTCTATCTAAAATCTTTCTGAAATATTTGAACTCTATGGGAAATCATTTAATTCTTTGCGAAATACTGGTAAATTCCCTAAAAATCATTGTGAAATATTTGAAAGGTATCTGAAAACTTTTAAATCTATTTGAAATCTCGGCGAAATCTTTGAAAACTTTAGGAAATCATTGACATTTTTTTGAATTGTTTAAAAGTCTTCGCAAATTATTTGAAATACTTTTGAAATATTCGGTGATATTTGTTAAATTAATAAAACCTTCATGAAATTTTTTTAAAATAATTGAAGTCTTTGTGCAGTCTCTTAAATCGACCCGAAATCTTTGAAATCTTAATTGTCGAATAATAGAAGACTATAAAGTCTTTTAAATCTATATGAAAATACTCCTGTATAATGGCTTCTCCCCTGCGATTTTCTGACAAAAAAGTAGGTTTTTTAAAAATAAAATACGTGAATTTTGAACGAAATAAAGTAGTTTTCGATTAAAAAAGACAAATATACGTCTAAATTGTTACATTTTGAAATAGAAATGTCGTTTTTCCACCCAAAGTTGAACGGTTAAATTTTCAGTAAAAAAAAAAAAACTATATTAAGTTTGATAAAAATTCATTTCTTTGCTTAAAAAATGAGCTATTCTGTTGTAAATTTATTTCTTTTTTTGTAGAAAATAATTTTTTTCAACCTAAAATGACAATACTATTCCAGCTGAAAATTCAATCATTTTAGTAAAAAATTCATTTGTTTGGTTCAACATTCTTTTTTTTTTTTTACTGAAAATGTATTGTAATCATTCAATTTTTGGTTGAAAAATGATCTTTCTTAGTTCAAAATTGAAGTGTTTGGTTGAAAGAGAACTTTTTTTGTAAATAAAATATCGAGCTGAAACATTGGGAAATGTATTAGAGTACAATAAAGTACGTTTAGGTACTGCATTTTGGTAGGAACTTCACTG
>NC_046658.1:73593117-73609422 GCF_010883055.1 Belonocnema kinseyi
AAATATATTTTTTTACATCTTTTATTGTTAAGCTTTGTACTTAAACGTAGTTTTCTTTCGGCTCTTGCATTTCTCAAAGTTTGAGACCGATATTTTATGTATCAAAAAAGTTCGAACGTTCAAAAAGTGTTGAGGTTCAGAAAAAAGATGAAATAATTTTCAGTGAAGTTCCTACCAAAATGCAGTACCTAAACGTACTTTATTGTACTCTAATACATTTCCCAAAGTTTCAGCTCGATATTTTATTTACAAAAAAAGTTCTTAGGTTCAAAAAAATATTCAGTGAACTGAAAAACTGTGGTCGGTAATATAGGTATTTAGCTGTGTCACATGCCCTTAAAGTTCCGCTTTTCCTTACAAAATAATTACTCCAAGGGACCCAACCGATGTCGGCTCGTATATTTTCTTCCTTCTCCCAAACATTCGATAAACTAACTTATTTAATTCAAGAAAAAAAGGCGGACAAAATTAACATTACAAGGTCAAATTTTTATTGCGTCACAGACTACTATTTACCCTTAAACGTTAGACACATTTTTTACAAAAGTACACTGAATAAATTAAACTAAAAATAAATAGAAGTATAATAAACGATTGGTTTATACCATTTTTCTTTTTAAAGGGTTTTAAGACCCTACAGTTATGAACGTGAACTTTGCACATGTATGTTGCATGTGTGTAAAGGTAGGCGGCAGATGTCAAAAACTCGCTTCTGCTACCAAGTACCATGTGATCTATCTAGTTCGTAATAAACAATAGGATAGGTTTTTTTTACATTCACACCGTCAATATTTTGGAGCAAAAACATGGAACTTGCACGCGGATTTATAGGCAAGAAAATTCGAAGTTCCCTTCTCGAAGTGTCCAAACAAATTTTCAGCGTACAAAAAGCAACTTATGTCAGGTAAATCTTTTATTACGTAAATGCCGAAAACGTAACCTCATTATTGTCTTGTTTGATTGCCGATTAGAGAATTCTAGATTTTTTAGGCGTTTTCAGTTTCGTGAATGTGGTTAATCATCCTTGCTTTGCTCGTTTTATAATCCCGAGCTATTATTAAAAAAATTGCTCATTTTGCAGACATAATTTTCTGTTACTTTCTTTCGTGTAAAAGACGTATACTTGGAAACGTAAATAAAAATAAGCTAAGTGTCAGGGTCGATCGCCGAAAGTATTTGTGCTACGTATACTCATCGAATTTCGGTAAACTGAGCCCGCATGTTAAAATTTGCAATGTTTTTTGCACCGAATTTCAGTGAGCGTATATAGATACATGTACAAAAATAAAATCATTTCTTGTGCAATAGTTTTCAGGGATTGCTGGAAAACAATAATTATCAAAAGTCAAAGAGTCCGTTTTTGAGTGTCACTTGATTAGAATCAAGTTAATTTTTTTCAGACTAACAGAAGTTGGGAAATTAGAGACTCCAAAATTACAAGGAAAATATGAAACAGGACAACTTATTTTACACAGAGTTTTTGGATATCGTGGAGTCATTCTTTTTCCATGGTTGGCAAGGGTATACGACAGAGATATACCAAGCAGGAAAGAAGGGTGGGTATAAAAAAACGTAAAAAATTAATAAAAAAGTTTTTTTTTAAATAGTACAAATAAGTAGTACATATCACAAGCGGCGGAGCCTTTTCTTTCTGAAAGTGGCAGCGACATAAACATATGATATTAAACGGTACAATTTGTACTTAGCATAATAATATTATACTATGTAAAAATTGAACATTCTCAAATAAACAATAAATGATATATAATGAATTCAGTTGTAAAATTCCTGTTGCTAAAGATTCCACAAAGATTTCAAAGATTGCCAGAAGATTTTAATGATAACCTAAACATTAAAAAGATTTGACAAAGATCGCAATGATTTTATAAAGATTTTACGAAGATTAAAAAATATTTCGCCAATATTTTGAATGATTCCTCAAAGACTTCAATAATTTTACAAACATTACCGAATATTTCAAAGATTTTTAAAGGGTTCATAATGATTTCGCAAATATTTCACTGGTTTCCTAAAGATTTTAGATAAATTTAAAAGGTTTAGCAAAGATTTCAATAGTTTACCAAATATTTCACAAATATTTTAAATATTTCGCGAAGACTTCAAATATTTTATAAAAATTCGAAATATTTGGAAAAGATTTCACAGGCTTATATTATTTCAAAAAGATTTAAGATAGATTTCAAACAGTGAACGAAGATTTTAATAATTTCCTACTGATTTCACAAACATTTCAAAGCTTTTGGATAGATTTCACAAAAATTTAAATCAATTCTTAAAGATTTCACACAGATTTCAATAACTTCAAAAAAATTACAGAATATTTCAAAGATTTTTTATGAATTCACAAAGATTTTGTAAAGAATCCACGAAATTTCAATGATTTTTGCAATATTGCGCAAATATTTCAGATAGATTTGAAATATTGCTCAGATTTCAACGCTTCACCAAAGATTTCGGATAGATTAAGATGTCCTCACAAAGACTTTAATGATTTTCTAAAGATTTTATTATGTTCAAAAATATTACGAAATTTTACCAAATTAAAAAAAGTCTCATGATATCTGAAAGATTTCACAAATTTCAATTATTTCAATTATTTCACAAAGATTTCTGGTTGATTTTAAAGAGCGCATAAATATTTCAATGATTCCCCAAAGATTTAAGTAGTTTCACAAATATTACAAAATGTTTCGCAAGGATTTCAGATAGATTTCAAAGATTGAACAAAGAAAGAATTCAAAGATTTCCAGTATCCATCCTAGCTAAGCTAGGATTAGTTTCCTATGGCCGGGAGTTTTCCTTTTATTTCTTAGCCGCAAAACACAGGTGAACAAAATAAGAATTTCTATTTTAGAAAAATGTAAACAATAAATATCGCATTTTTGTCTTCTAATTACTAAAAAATTTTTTCTAATATTCTTAATGTAATTCAGGATTGCTATGAGTCACGAATTTCTGGAAAGTCAGTGAATGTCAAGAAAAACTTGATAGAGTCAGGGGATTTTCGATAAACTAAAGTTGAAGTTTATCAAATTCTTTATGTCTGTTATCACTAAAAGTGTTAAATATAAATGAAGAAATATACCTCTTTGAATGAACATTATTGATCTCCTGGATGTAAATTTTTCTTTATACGTGAATGAAAAATGTATGAAAGCCAGGAAAATAAATAATTGATCAGAGAAATAGTTCATAGACGTCAATTTTTTTATCGGTTTGGGAAAATAGAATAGTCTTTCTAAAGATAAATTTGAACATACTGCATCGTAAAATACGTTTATGTTATGTTAAGGTTTTTTCACCGATAAAAATTCGATAAACAAATTTGATATGCCTAAAAACTAAAAGATAAAAAAACATCAAATTTTTAGAAGACGAATATGTTTCTTTGAAAAAATTGTGCTAGGCAAATCGATTTTTTTCTAAACACAAAACTCAGTATTTAAAAAATGTACGACATAACATTATGTATTTTCTAGAGACCTCAAAAATTTCAGCGTATTTTTATTCACAGAATGTAGTCAAATGTATCAGAAAAAATATCGTTTTACTTCTAAAGTGTTCCATATTACATTTTTTTAAAAAGAGGTTTGTTTGATATAAATTATTTTTCGTGTAGCAGTATTATATAAAAATCGGTCAAGATTTAAGTTAATTTAATTTGTCAACAAAAGACAAATAATAATAATTTTATTGATCTCTTGGGTTTGATTATACATTATATAGTATAACTGTTTTGTGTATGGGGCAGTCCACACAATGTTTGCCATCACAAATTTTTTTCAAGTAAAATATTTTTTTTCTTGTTTAGCACTCAAAAATATTCGATACGTATTTTTTTATTTCAATATGACACGCAAAGTTTTCTAGAAAATTAAAAAAAAATGTATGTTCATAAAAAAGTACCTTTTTTCAATTGCTTATACTGCAATATCAAGCATAGATATAAAAATTCATACGGAAGATAAAATGTGAGCCTTATCCTCAACTTTCGATTAAAGTATACTAAAATTCATTTTAATTATTTATTTAATAATATAAATCAAATATTTGTAAACAAATAGATTTTTTCAATTTGGACCTGTTTTTTTTTTAAAGTGGACTAAACTTTCTCTTGTTCTGATATAAGCAATTGAAAAAAGTACTTTTTTATGAACATAAAATTTAAAAAAAATGGTCTCGAAAACTTTGCGTGTCATATTGAAATAAAGAATACTAATCGAATATTTTTGAGTGTTAAACAAGAAAAAAAATATTTTACGTGAAAAAAAGTTTTGGTGGCGAATAATGTGTGGAATGCCCCGTATATTATTATTCCTATTTTTTTTAGAAAAGCCAAATAAATTGTTAAAAAAAAACATTTGTATGAGAAATAAATATTGAAATTAAATTTGTTCAGGTTGGCGCTGGACATCTTACATCAGGATGTTTCCCAAAAAGTTGACCATTTTGAGTTGTGGTTGTTTTCCAAATTTCTTTAGATGAATACATTTTCTCTATAAATATCTCAGTAATAAGGTATATAAATTAAAGAAGAAGTTAGTAAATATTCAAAAATTTAGAAGCCTTCGTTCAGAAATTATGAATATAAAAGTACTCAAAGTGCACTATCATCCACCTGTCCCAAACTACAAATTTATAATGAAAAATTGTTAAATAATATGAGCAACATTTTTGAATGGTTTAAAAAGGCTTTTTTCAACTATATTATTGTGTTGAGCTACTTGAACATTCACCTGATAACAATCAAAACTTCATTTAATAATTTCATAAAAAATACTCGAAATACTTGTAAACCAAATGGTGCCATACGTTTTCTAATATTAAACAAAAATTGAAATGTGAAATCGTTCTAGAAATGAGGGAGGGAATTTCAACAGCGTCGGAAAGGAAGTAAAAGGCAGAACACACTCATTTTATCAAGTTCTCATTGATCAAAGAGATTGTCCTCACATTGTAAGTAAATTAAGTATAAGACATTGAAACTTAGATCATTATTACGTTCCTTGAACCTTTTTAATTTTTCTTCAGCGAGCACAAACAGAAGCAGTAACGTTCCTGGGGAACCAGGAAGGCAGTCGTAGTTTATATGCAATACCTGGACTGGACTATGTAGCCCATGAAGATATTTTGCCATACACAACCAACGAGAAGCCCGCACTTCAACATGAGCTCATCGATAAATTTCTGGTCTATCATCCCAATAAAGATCCACCGTTTGTCGCTCAAGATACCCTCAGAGCTTGGCAAAAGAAAAATCACCCATGGCTTGAGCTTTCGGATGTACATAAAGAAACTACTGAAAACATTCGCGTCACCGTTATTCCATTTTACATGGGATGCAGGGAAAGTCAAACTACCTCTGTTTACTGGGTGAGTTTTTGAAATTGATATTTTGTTTTAATTTTAATTTTTGTAATTGGAAAGACTGTCATTGGGTGCTTTCAATTTTTTCTTTTTTTTTTTTAATTTCAATGGTTCTAATTCGATTAATTACAATTTTTGATGGTTTTAGTGGCGTTATTGCATTCGCCTCGAAAATCTTGGAGATTTAAGCGTACAATTACGAGAGAGACATTGGAGGATATTTAGTTTATCGGGAACATTAGAGACGGTTAGAGGTCGAGGTGTTGTTGGTCAAGAACCTGTGCTTTCGAGAACTTTGCCAGCCTTTCAATACAGCAGTCATGTCAGTTTGCAAGCTCCAAGTGGCCACATGTGGTTCGTATAGTAAATCAATAAATCTAATATAACTCGAAATTCTTGTGGTTTCAAGGGATATTAGGATGTCCAGCGACCTTAAAAATCTGGAATTCTCCTTGATTTTTTTTAACCTTGAAAACCTGGAAACAAATTTATCAAGATATAATTTATCTTTTATTTATTATAGAATAAATAAATAGATTTCTAGGCATTTTTGTAAACTTAACCAATTATTTTATAGATTGCAATGAACAGACTTTAATATTGTGAATAGTTCTATAAGTTTTTTATTTCTTCTCCGCTAATTTTTTGTGTGTACATTAGATTGCAAAATATTACTAAAGATTAAAAAAATTTTACAGAATTTTGAACAATGTGCAAGGATTTCACGGATTTCAACGATTTAAAAAAGGCGTGTATACCAGTTTTCAAATGTTTCATAAGAGATTCACAAAGCTTTTAAATCTTTCAAAAGATTTAAGGATTTCAAACATTTGAAAAAGGGTACGGTACACTAGATTTCAAAGAGTGTAAAACATTCCGAAGAATTTAAACGATTAAGAAAGGCTTCAAAATATTTGAAAATATTTTACTGAGATTTCAAAAGATTTCACCAAAATTTCCCAAAGATTTCGAACACTACATAAAGACTGCAAAGATTGTAAAGATTTCAAAGATTTGAAAATGGCGTGTAAACCATATTTTAAAGATTTTTAACATTTACAAATATTTATAAACTTTCAAATATTTCAAAGATTTAAAGAAAGTTATAGTAAATCAGATTTCTAAAATTTCAGAAGATTTTACACCGATTAAAAATATTTTAATGATTTAAAATAAGTACAAAAGATTTAAGAAGTATTTCAAATATTTCATACAAATTTAAAAAGAATATAAGAATTCCAGAGATTTACAGAAAGGTACAGTATACCAGATTTCAAAACACTTTAAAAAGTTTAAACGATTTTAAATATGTCAATGATTTCATGCGAATATGAAATATTTCACAAAAATAGTTCGAAGATGTTAAACTATCAAAAAATATTTCAACGAATTCACCAATATTTCAAAAGATTTCAAAGTTTTCAAGGATTTCAAAGAAGACTTATGTTCCAAAAATTGAAACATTTCTTTATTTATGGCTCTTTTTTGTTTAAAAATGGTTGTCCAATAACAAATAAAATGGCTTATTTTTTACATCTATAGCAAACGGTTATTTAATTATTTTTAAAAAAACCTGGAAAAACTTGACTCCTTTTCCTGGAAATTCTGGAAAAGCCCTTGAATTTCGTTTATAATAACCGCTGGACACCTTGGATACATGTATAATAATTTACGTACCCACTTCATAAAAATCGATTTTTCACCTATAACAAAGTTACGAGATTCCCAATAAAAGAAAAAACAACCAAATTCAGTTAATAAACACGGTTGTCTTGAGTAATAAAAAATATTTCAGGGGAACATTCAGAATGGAACGAGAAGATGGTTATGCCTTTGACTGCAGGATTCCACCCTTTTCCCTAGAATCGAAGATGGATGAAGCAACGACGCCGAATGCCAATTCGTGAAAGTAGCTAAATGACGAATTTAAAAAGTGCAAAACGAAGAATGATGTTTGATTGAACTCTTTAAGCCTGGAATAAATAATATACAAGATTTCGTAATTTACTTTGTACATAATTTAATTTTAGATTAATAGTAGGCTTATAGTCGTGTACCATTGTCATACAAAATAAAATATTCTGTATACTATAATGCATCACAATATGTAACCTTAGTTATTATTTTATTTCGATTTTTTTTTTTAAGTTCGCGCGGAACATTCAAGGAACATTGAAGTAAAAGATATGTTTGAGCAATTACATGCCAAATCAGCACACCCTGGGTTTGGGCACAAAAACTCCAAAATAATTTTTGAAACATTAAAAAAACCTAGGAGATATTAAAAATCGAAAATTGTGGTCGTTTTTTTTTTAACTTTCATAACTTAGGTGATTTTAGTGATATTAAGATATTAGGCTTCACAGACCGGTCCCTGTATCTCATATTGTACCCTATATTCAGCTAATGTCCCTAAAGTACCCTATTTTCAAAATTTGGTCCCTATGGGTACCCACTGTAAAACTATAAAAAATAATAAGGGCTGCCACATAGTCACTATCATTCACTTTTTCAAATGAAAAGATCAAATAAGTCACTTTGTATTAAATAAATTAACTCGTTTGTTAATCACTATTCATTTCAGGTCTATAACTATTTTTTAATTATCTTGAATTCTTTAAATATTTCAGATTCTGAGACATTTTAAAATAATATGAATAATTTGAAGGCATTTTTAAGATTTCAAGGTATTTTTAAAACTTCTAAGACATCTTCAGGAGCTTTTAAACTGAATTATTTTAAGCAATTGTAAAGATTCTAAAGAATTTTTTAAATGACCTTAATTAATTTAAAGTGATTTTAAAGCTTTTGAAATACTCTAGGGTAAAGAATTTTCTAGAATTTTTGAAGATATGGACCGATTTTACAGGACGTATGAGGTTTTAACAGATTTCACGTTATTTCATAAGATTTCTGAGGATTTTAATGATTTTAAGGGATTTTAAAACTCTTAATGTATTTTAATATATTTTACATGATTTCAGAAAATATAATCATAGAATTTCACGGGATTTTATTATATTTTAGTGAATGTTAAAGAATCTATTCATGAGAAGTGAGGTATTTTGTAGGGTTTTAAAGATTTGAAGAGATTTGGAATTCACGCTGAATACTTATTAAGTTATCCCAAATTCTTGGGAATTCTCTTGAATTTTATTAAAAAGATTTAAAATAATTTAAGTTATTTTAAAAGATTACAAAGAATTTTTTATTGATTACCTGTATTTAATGGGATTTAAAAGGATTTGGCATACTTGAGGGCATTTTAAATATTCGCAGGCGTTTTCAAGGGCTTTCGAAAGATATCAAAGGATTCGAAATATTTTAGGGAATTTTAAAAGATTCTCAGAATATTTGGGTCTTTTAAACGATTCCAAGGTATTTTCAAGATATTTAAACAATTTCAAGGGATTTAGATTGGATTCGCCTTTGGCACAGTTTATAAGGATATGAAAAGAAATTACGAGTTTGTTAGCCAGTTTTTTAAAAGAGATTTAAAGAAGTTCGAGCATTTTGCAAATTTTTGAAACCACTTTTTTTAAATATTTGAATTTTTCGGCAGCTATTTATAGTAGCAAAATACGAACAATTCACCCCTATTATTTTTTTAGATGAAAGAAAAATGACCAAAGTTATAGCATTTTCTAAACCCAAACAGCCAAACGAAAATTAACATTTGAATCCAAACAAAGCGTGATATGGGAAAAAGACAAGAGAAGAAAAACGATACTTTTTCAAGGCCCTACCAGATTGTCTAGACAAATTTTAAAATTTGCTAACAAAAAATCAAAAATTTACATTTTTATCCCAAAAAAAAAACAATAAAAAGCAATAACTCCATTTTATGAAAAGCAAAAATATGAAAAGAGAGATTGACAAAAATTGTGCACCTAAAAAAGAATAGCAAATTTTTCAGGAATTACGTTTTTGTAAGATAAGTAGTATTTTTTTATTTTTGAAAAACAATATATAAAGTAAAAAAATTATGATTGAGTTCAACGATACAAGCTACAAGAATAAGTGAGTCAAAATTTATTCCACCAAAATGCATATTATGAATTGTAATGATATAAATTGATTACAATGATGCATGTTTTAGCGCAGCTAAGAATAAAATTTAACACAAGATAAGATACAAATATTAAAGAAATCATGATAAATAAAACTTGTACTTTATTTTGCAAAATCTAAATACTCAATTTCAGGCAGAGGTACATCAAAAATGAATTATATTTCATATAAAAGTGTTGAGTATAATGTAGAAAATTGTACATTTTGAGCAAAATCGAGTGCGAAGCAAAAAATACGCGATGAGAATGTGTTCGCTAAAGCCGAAAGAGTTTTGACAAAAGAGAGTTCACAATCGAAAAATTACAGTTGTCGATTCATTGATCTTTAATTTTAAAAGGTCTGTGCACGAATATATGAGAAATGCAAAGATCGAGCGCGAATATGCAAATGTGAGAAAAATACAAAGGCCGAGCGTGTAGCGCGAGATAAATTTAAAATAAATAAGTAAATTTTAAAGATTAAATTCCTTAATTCAGTGAATTCTTTCTGAATTTTTAAAAGTTCTATATTCAATTGATCCTTATGAATTGCATCAAATTCTTCTCTTTTATCTTAAATTCCTCTAAATTTTTTCCAGTTTCACGAAAATTATTGGATTTTTTAATTATATTTTAACATTTTTTTCCAATTTATTTGAATTCTTTTGAATGTAGCTTGAATTGTTCTCAAATTTTATCTGAATTTGTTACACTTTGAGCGCAAAAAAGTACCCTATGAGCATGACAAAGAGTACCCTTTGGACCCTATATTTGATCCCATAGGGACTCGAGGCCTGAGATGTATTTTTTTTTTAATTATTCGAGACATAATAAAAAACGTACACAGAGACGACGCACATGATGTGAAAAACATAAACAATAGACACGGTAAGCTATCTATTAAAATATTAAAGTGTTATTCTTTGGTTAATATCTCAGTTGTCAAATTATATAAATTCTTTAGTTTAAAATTTTAATTTCATTAATAGCTATAATAATAAAGCTTCCAGTATTCCTCAAATATTTTTAACGGAGTACAATTGATGGAAAAACAATTACGATGCAGTACATTTTTTTTAAGTTATCAAAAAACATTCCAATCAAAGAATTCTCTTTAAATTATTTTTTGGAGACGTATATTTAATTGAAAAAAATTTTATTTTATTTTTTGAATAATCTTTTTGTATGAAAAATACCCTTAAAACAATTGTTTGTGTATGAAAAAATATTTGTGAGTAATGAATTTTCGTTTATCAGCAGGAATTATATCTGTGAAAATTAAATGTCGATCTCTTGAAAATCGCACTGAAGTAAAAATACGAATTAAAAAAAAACTTCCATATAAAAATAATTATTCGAATATTCTTAAAAAAAATATTTTTCCTTATTGGCGAAAAGTTTGGATAAAACAATTTTACACAGTAATAAGAATTCAAAGTGTCAAAAAATATTAAATGAAAACTATTTTTTCTTTAAACCATTTTTATAACGACGTACGTTTAATAAAAAAATGTTTTCTTTAATTTTTGTATACAAATTTCCCCCTAAAATTTTTTTTTTGTTTTAGAAAATTGTTGTAATCTTATATTTTGAAATTAAAATTGACTGATTTTTCTGCTATCATCGAAAATTATTTCTCTGGAAGTAAATTCATTTTCAAAATCACACTGTAGTAAAAAATATCAATTCTTCAAACAACATTGTAGTTCCTTTGAAAGTGAAAAACTTTGTTTTAAATCATGTTGTAGTACAAATTATTGGCTTTTAAAAATCCGAAAGCTTTCGAAATTAAAAAATATATTTCTTAAAAACTGCGCCTTATTATTAATGATATAAAAAATGCATTTTAATATCCTTCAAATCACTAAAGTTATGAAAGTTTAAAAAAAAGGACCAACGTTATTGTCATTTTTTCAACACCTAAGAAAAAATAAATGCAGCCTCGGATGTATCATGGAGTCAGTGTACCAGTGAGTGAACACTACACTGCAGTGACGCATGTTTTGCTCTGTGTAACTGTTTGTTTTGTGACTCGTATCACTGGGATTTGGCCGTTTAATCCTAGGCACGAGTGACTGAATATTGTATTTAATAAATGGGTTATTTAATCAAATAAATTAAAAACATTTACATGTAAATCAAGTATGTGACACATACATAGGATCCATAATTGAAATGTTTAGTAGAACATAACCTATGACTTATTAATTTACGTCGCATATATTTTGGCAGTAGAATACATTTTTCTTCGTGTTACGCTGTGCGTACCATCTAATAAGTTTCATGCCAAAACTTAAGATGCTGCAAACTTTAAACAATATGGTAAATGTTTTGGGATATAGTAAACTAATTTATTATAAAATATAGATTCTGATTATGTTAGTAGAGTTTATAAAAATTAAAAATAACAAATTCTATTACTTAGAAAAAATAAGCAAAGCAGTTTCAAATCTATGTTTCGTTTTCATATTTTTCAGAAGCCAGAAATGGAAAGGAACGAAACTTTGTCAATGTCAACAAAAATAAAAGAAGAGATTAAGCTTGAGGACTTGGACGTGGCAGAGGATATTTTTTTGTATGACGATTCTTTCGTTGACAGTTGCAATTTACTAGACTATGAAGCAAGTAATATCGTAGTCGACTTCTCTGCTGATGAAGATCCATTAAGTTTAAACGAAAACCTAACAGAAGACAATGAAGAAGTTCCCATTACAAAACTTTTGAGGAAGACTGGTAACTCGAGGTATGTTTTATTTTATGAAAACATTTTCAACTTCTCAACTAAAATAAAACATGCCTGTATTTTTTGCTGACGAAATTCTAATTAAATAATCTTTTCATGTAGCAAATCCGTAATGAAGCCTGATCCTTCGACATTGAACCCACTGTGTTTCAACGAAATCGATAGGAAGATATTTGTGTGCAAAGTTTGTAGAATGATAGTTGCGAAACGAAATAAGCGTAAAACCTACATCGAAGTGGAGCACACTTACACGAAATTGCACAATTTTCTGGAAATGGAGAAAATAAAACCCTCCAATGAACAAAAGTATCCTTGCAAATTTTGCTCAGCAGTTTCTAAATCTTCTCGACTCTACATGCTACATCTCGAGAAACACGGGAAGGAGTTCCATGAGTGTAACTATTGTTTCCAAAAGTTGGAGATAAAATGTTTTTTGAAACCGCTTACTCGGTTCGATGAGTATCCCTGTGAACTTTGTGGAAAAATTCTCAACAAGAAAGGTTCCTATGTCGCTCACATGGGAAATCATTACCGAAAACAGTGTAAATTCTGCGGCAAAATGTTTCCCAAATTTGCAAATTTGATATCGCACTCAGTTTGGTGCAAAGGTCGAACAATTTGTAGTGGATGTTTTAAAAACTTCGCCACCTTGGATGCCGTGAAAAATCATATACTGGTTTGTGAAGATATTCAAAAGTTAAATCGATCCTAAAAGTGATACTAGGTTCTTGTGTAAAATATGTATATATTAAAGATAGTAATTAGAATAAGAGGAACTTTGAGGCTGAGCAATAAAATATAATTAAATTTGAATTTAAAGAAAATTACTAATCTTTATTATAATAAAATAATGTTATTTGTGGGTGATTCTGAATCAATCTATTTCGATTATTACATTCTCGAAAAAGGAAAAGAAATAATTAAAAAATTTTATTTAATTAATAAATGTTAATTTTCCACATGGTGACAAACATGCGAAGTACAAAGAATATGTACGATTTTAAAAATGCATTTTAGTTTGTACATAAAAGTGTTTTATCGATTTTTTTGTGGCGGTTAAATTATTTATTGGATACTAAAAATAAGTTTTTGTCGGAAACCAAAGGTTTTAGATGCAATTTACATCTTATACAGTGAAAAAACACATTTTTGGACAGAAATATTTTTATAAAAAAACAGACAATTTTTGTACTATTTATTGTGATTTCAACAGATTTTAAATTTGTCACTACACATATTAATTGAAGTTTATTTAAGTTTACAATGCATTGAAACTTACATGAAAGAGTGAAAGAATGTTTTTTGTCGAATCATTAAAATTAGATTTATTCAAAGATTCTACTTGACTTTTAGATTCATTTTTTAACAACAAAACAAGTTATTTCTATTTAAAAAGTATAATAATCCAAAGAATTGAAGCCTGAACACCTCTAATATATATTTACGTTTTTAAAAGAGGTTACCTTATGTAATTTGGCATTCATTAGTGAAAAAAGTGCCAAAGATATAAAAATTCTTTCTGATAATAAGAATAGACAGGTTCTCAAAAATTATGAATGATGTTTCAAAATTTTATTTAAATTCTTTGACAACAATAAAAAACACAGTTTGACCTTCTCATCTTTTTGTGAAAATTTTGTAAAATATTATCTTTGTAATATATTAACTTTTAACTTTCAATTTGTCATTTTTTAAATATGTATTCAAATAAAACTTCCTCAATTTTCGAGACTTTCTTTGTGACTTTCAACAGGATTCTATTTAGTTTCGTGATGTATTGAGTGAAATATTTATACTAAAATACATAAATGTATACACAAGGATTTGATGATTATAATTTTTTAATTTTAATTGATTTTTGAAAAAAATCGAATTTTCAATATTATTATTTTCCAAGAAATTAATTAAAATGGGGAAGTATCATTGATAATATGTGAGAACCTGTTCAAAATATCAGGATATTTTTTAATTGACAGAACTAAATATTGGGATCAGCAAAACAGTTTTGCTTGGTTAAAATTACTGCTGTTAATTCTTATTATAAAAAATTCATTTGTATATCGTTGTAAATTTTTTCACTACTGAATGAAAAATTAGATAAGATAGCCTCTTTTAAATACGGAAATGCAATTATGCATAAATGTGTTTTAATTGCAAGAATCACAGGAATAATGTTTGTTTTTAAACTAGCATTACAATATATCAATCAGATCTTGTAGTTTTGCTAGAAATAATCCCCAATAAGGGGGTGTAAATTGGGCCCGAAACATGTTGGTTTCCTAGTAGTATAAAAAATATGGAGAAAGGAAAATTGAGATGTTTTGTTTGACTTCTTCCTTTTTTCAATATATTATTTTTTTGCCCGAAAAGTGAGGTAGTTTGGAAGCCTATTTTTTAATCATGAATCTTTTTCATGCGCCTTTTGAATAAGATTATTCAGAAAAATGTTTTTTGATCATATTTGCTTTTTATTATTGCTGAAAAATGAACATTAAAAAATCAGCGGCAATCGCTATTCCTAGAAAGAAGGCTTGAATTCTTCTTTTTTTATTTTTTTGAATTGCCGATTAAGCAGCGAAAATATTAAGATTCCAATTCATTTCAAAGCCGGTCGCAGCTGTCAAAAACGAACCTGAAATAAATTAAAAATACCATTTTCGTGTGACGCATTCGAAGACATTTTAAAAGCATAAAATTTACGAAATCTAGTAGAATTGTACATAAAAATACATCACTTAATCACAAAACTCTAGCTTTATTCAACATGTGATCAATTAAAAAAATATAAAAACATTTTTTTTTTTTTGAAATTTGTTCACATCGCACCTACTTGGTATAGTAATCAATATTTACAACTTGGAATGACATATTGTATTTCTAAATGCACTTAACCTTCCCTGCTGGAAGTAGAAAGATTAAAAAAGATGGAACTATTCTTTCTGTCTCAATAATTTTCTATATCTTTATCTACCTTTTGCGACCGAGCACTCTTATCCCGGTAAGACGCCTTGCATTAAAAGGTATACAAAAATTTCGAATCCCTAAGAATGCTGTTTCTGTCCTTCGTTTTTTAATCCTCATTAGGCGGCGAAAATAATATGATCCCAATCCCTTTTATAACCGATCGGAGCTGCCAGACGTAACCTCTAATAAATTAAGAACACAATTTTCGTTTGAAGCATTAAAACACGCTCTAAAAGTAAGAAATTTGCAAAATCTAGTAGGATTGCATACAAGAATACACCTTTTTATCGTAAAATGTTTGCTTTTTTCAAATATTATCAATTACAGAAATATAAAATCATGATAAAAAATTCAGAAAATAATTTTTCACGAGAACCATCTGTGTGGAAATTAATCCTGACATCGTAAAATGAACGATGCTATATTTTAAAAAGCTGTTTACCTCATTATTATTCGAAAAACAGTAAATAAAAATAGCGAAATTTGCTAAATTAAAAGGGACTAAAAATTTAAAATTGGTCTATTTCGTGGTTTCTGTGTGGTATTCAGAGAAATATTGTCGGTGCTAGGTTCAGAAAGAGATTCAATTTAAGAAATAACTTCAGCTGCTGTGGAGATTTTAAAGCAGGAGGACAAAAACAGGATCCAGAAGTATTCAATATTTCTCACGTTATCACTGGATGCATGCCATTTTTCAATACTTTTTATTGCAAGTCTTCTTACCGGGATCTTTCTCTATCCCTTAATCTATCTATTACGAATTTCAATCTTTTTCAATCTATTTCTTTATTATTCGTAACTGATGACCCCCTTTTTTTTATTTACCTTCTTCTATCTCATCAATTATAATTTAAATCCTTGTATATTTCTTTTTATACCTTCAGAGATTAAATACTCTTATCATTTTCTATCCTTAAAATTCGAGAATCCATAGAAAAGTAATGGCATTTATTAAAAAAAAAATAATTTGGCGCTGATCATGTATCAGAAGGACAACGTGGTGTCCATGCTTATATATGTTGTTTACATTTACCGTTAGTCACCTAGCGGTAAAATGTTCAGGTTGAGCTGGATAGGTCAAGGATAGGTTGATATAGAGAAGAGAGAATTGAAAAAATAAGCGTAAACATGGATTGACAAAGAGATAGAAAAAATAGAGGA
>NC_046658.1:73609522-73626841 GCF_010883055.1 Belonocnema kinseyi
TTTAGATAAACGAATATAGAACAAGGTTGGCATGAATGGATACAGGATAGGATTGGATAGAGAACTGGGGGTTGAAAAAGATAGATCAGAATTTATAGATTGAAAAATAGATTTTTTAAAAATAAACCTTGCTATGTATGATACGATGAGATAGAAAAAATACTGAAACATGCGTAGATTTAGATTGAAACATAGTTAGGAAAGGATGGATGTTGATAGTTGTATGATATTCTCAAATAGGGAAGAGGACATTAAAAAAGATAGGCGGAAATCTAGATTAACCTAGAGATAAAAAAATATTAACGTGAACAGATAAAGGAGAGAGGGTACTGAAAAAGATATACGCGTGAATTTAGATTGAAAAATAGTTAGAAAAAGATAAACGTCGCTATGTATGATATATGCGATGATAGGGAAAAAGTTACTGAAAAGGATAGGCTTGAATTTAGATTGACAAAGAGATCGAAAAAGATATTGGCGTGGTTAGACAAAGGATATTAGCATGAGATAGAGAAGAAGGTATTGAGAAAGAGACGGACATTTATATTAACAGAGCGCTATAGTAAAAGATTTACGTGCGAATAGACGAAATAATAGTGTGAGATATATATGAAGGGATTGAAAAAGATAGACGTAAATTTAGATTCAAAAAGATATAGAATAGAATAGATTTTATTTATCTCCCGGTAATAAGCGTGGCATAGATAAAGATTAATATTTTCAGATTAAAATTCGAAGATTATTCTATTCTTTTGAACGCGCGATTTTTTCATCTGTCTAAAATATCGTAAAAATGAGAGATCTTAGAAACTAATTAATTTCTATTTTCATAGCGACCGTCGCATAGTTTCCTGTTCCCCAAAAGAGAACGTGTTTTAAATATATTTAATTCCTTGTACCAAAATATGTGTAATAAATTGTTTTAATTCCTTCACGTGGAATATAAGTTTTGAAATTTTAATTCTAATCAATTCAAGTCTGCCTCTCTAGAGTTAAAATAATTTTAATTCACACAGTTGAATAGATTTCTGTAATGCATTTTTTAACAAGTTCAACTAAAATATTAAAATATAAATTTGAATATTTGCCGAATTTATAATATATAAAACGGTTTAATAATGGAAAAATAGGTTAAATAATTTTAGCAAGTCGATTGAGAGGAATACGATGGCTAATTTTTGTGTTCCTGTTGGAGAATTTTTAGCCGGAGGAAAAATCGCGTATTCATACACTGAGAGAAATTTCAAGAGAAGTCTTGCTTTTAAAGCAAAAGCCGTTGCTTTAAAAGCAAGGGTTCCAAAATCTTAGTTCTTGCGCCAGAGCTAGAATAAAATCAAGGACCAGTTCCGTGAATTAATCTCTTGAAATTTCTCTCCGTGTAGGAATAAAAATTCTTAATTCTTCTGAATTCGACGCTTACTACCAGGCTTTTTGGCATTCATTAGAAATTTTTTCATTTTCATTAATAATCTATGGTAAAAATTCGCAAAGAAATTGCTATGGGATAAGAACAGCGAAATGTTCAAATTTGATAGTGATTTAAAAATGTTCTATTTCATGGTCGATTAGGGGTATCCAAAAGTAGACAGAAAAATATTGTCGCCACTGGGTACAGAAATTCAATAATATATATTGTCACGTCACCACTGAACAGGAAATTCTCAAATACTTTTTAATGCAAGACTATATATTCTTACCTGGATTTTTCTAACAATCTTTTCAATTTGAATGTCCAGAAAACTAAATGTTCATCTTTAACCGTTATAATTTGTAAAATATTATAAACAATGTAGTTTGCATTTAAATAAATATTTTTTAAAGAGTTTCTCGAAATTCGGGATGAGTAACTGAATATTTTTGACAAGCTCGGTTAGTCGCCCTGAAATTTGAGAACTGTAGTTCATCCCTTTTTTTCAGTTCCGTCTATTTTTCGGGAATTGACGGCTTTTCAGCTTCCAACTTGCAGAAATCGATGATGAATTAAATTTACCGGTATTTCGCACCCAGTTTGAAGAGCTGCAGTCTGCTCTACTGGAGAAATGAAAAATGAATTTTTTTTTATGTTGGTAATGCTGATCTCTCAATCGCGGGGGTGTGTGCATCGTGGCAGCGAATCATCAGTGAAGGCTGCAGTGCAACGAACTGACAAGGTGGGGAGGAGAGTTTAGCCTAGTAGATTCGATTCAGGAGTGGTCAGGAGAGAAACACACTAACACAGGTCCCACTTGCCACTTTCACTTTGGCTTGACGTGTTCAGTTTGTTTACGCTCGTTTCTGCAATTTTATTCACCACTTATCAAGATGAGTGGCAGTAAGTACACTTCTTTTTATATCCTTTAAAACTTCCCTGTCTTCCGAATTAACAAAAATACATTTTTCATTCCTATCATAACCCCAATTTAGCATTTTATCTCATTACTTATTCCTGGCTGTAATTATTTTGTTTATAATAGTTCTATGTTCACAAAAAATATAGAAAAATAAATCTTTATTCTAGTTTTTTTGATAGGTTTTTTTATCGTGCTGCAAATATGTCAAACCATAACGGGATGACGTTGCAAAATTCTGAAGATGTGAGTCGTTTGGAAATATTTGACACAAAGGATTAGGGGGAAGTGTTTTTTTACAAAGAGAAAGGAAAGCGTATTGGATTGATTGGGAAAATTTAAATTAATTAAAAGACTTTTTGGAAAATTATAATGGGCGGTTACATTTTTTTTACCTGGATATTATAATATTTGTGTAATATTGCCAATACTTGCGTGGCTCTACGTACGTTTATATTTTCTTTATTTTCTATGAAATAATTGTTGGTAAAGTGGGTTTCTCCATAATTGTTATGTTTTGAAAACATTTTCACAAATATACATATATAATATTTATATATTGCTACAATTTCTTCGAGTTTTAATAAAAATTAATTTACTCCAAAATTATCAAAAATGCAAATAAAAATTTGTAAGAACTCTACCTATATCATATAAATAATTATATTTGAAAAAGAAAAATTAGTTAAAACAATAATTTTCAAAAGCATATTGATTATCAGACTAATCATGATCAAATTCGAATTTTACATCTCCTAAATTTGACTAAAATCGAGTAACAATTGTATCTCCGTCTTATCTAAATTTACAGTTTATTATAGATTATATTTTTGCATTTTTTTTGTGGTATTTCAGCATTACGATTCGCTATCGTAAGTCGTGATATTTGCGAGTTTTTTAATACATTATGGCGATTCGCTATCGTAAGGCTTGTTATTTGCGGGTTTCTGGTGATAATATTCGATACCGGATATTTTTGATGCATCATACGTTGAAAATTTAAGAAATAACAGCATTATTCAAAAATATATCTATATTTTAACACGTTGAAAGTATATGGTTATATAACTTTAAGAAACGAAATTTTAGATTAAAAGGTAAAGGAATAAAAAGGGGAAGAAAAAGAGAATGTATTTAGTTTAGTTGAACCAGAAAAATGTGAAATGGTAGGTGAGGAAAGAATGTCATAAGACGTAGGCAAAAGCTTCCAACTCGTTTTCCCTTTCCGGCTCATTTCTTATTTTTGTAACCGGATTATCCTTGAAGGGATCATGGGCAGGTAGAAGAACTGTAATACGACTCTTAAAGCAACGGCATCTTTACAAGTTTCGAAAAGAAACTGGAAACCGTACATTTTTAAACAGGTCAGAATTTTTCCGAGAATTGAAAATTCCAAAAAGCTTTGCATTGTCAGAATTAATTTTTTTTTTTAATACAAAAATTTGTAAAAAAATATATGACTAATATTTCAAATTATTTTAAATTTTCCTTTATTAAATATTTATTCTAGTTTATACTTATTTCCGTAAAGAAAATGTTGTTATCCCAAAATAGTTATTTTAAAGTGGCGTAATAGTTTGAAAACGTTTTTTTCTTCTTTCAGCCGGATCTTTGTCTCAAACATTCTTGAGGAAGCTTCGTTCGGAATTTTATAGTGACACCCGAAATGTTTTGGCCCAGAATGTATGCACAAAATTTAGTCCGACTGAAGCTTGCATTTCAAGGCAGACGGTTCAGAACACCCAGCAGATTTTCAACCACAAGATTGATCCCGAAGGAAAACCAATCACTGACCAAAAAAGTTCAGGACGCTGCTGGCTCTTCGCAATGTTGAACGTCATTAGGTCTCCATTTATGAAGATGCACAACCTGGAGGAATTTGAATTCAGCCAATCCTACCTCCTCTTCTGGGACAAGGTTTGCATACAATCAATGAAGAATGTTTACAATCGCCGAAAGCAATGCATTTGGTATCTTGAAATTTGAGCAAAAAACGAGACTAAAAACTCATCCCTTAATTTTGTTTAGGTTGAACGTAGCAACTACTTTTTACAAAACGTCGTTGAAACTGCGGAACGAGGCGAAGCAGTCGATGGGCGTTTAGTATCCTTCCTTTTGAAAGATCTCGTAGGTGATGGTGGTCAGTGGGACATGGCAGTGAACCTAATTAAAAAACACGGACTTGTCCCGAAAACCTGTTTCCCGGAATCGACCACTAGTGAAGCAACCGCTCGTTTGAATGGACTTTTGAGAACAAAACTTCGAGAATATGCCAAAGTCCTCAGATCTTTGATCTCAAACGGAGTTTCCAAAGCTGATCTTCAGGCTAAAATCGAAGAGCAAATGTTGGTTATTTATAGGATAATCGGTATCTGCGTCGGTATTCCGTCTGAAACGTTCACTTGGGAATTTTATACGAGTACGAAGACTTACACTAGTATCGGACCTATCACGCCAGTTGAATTCTATGAGAAGCACGTTAAGCCCTGCTTCAATGTGGATGAAAAAGTCTGTCTCGTTACTGACCCGAGGCCAACTAATCCTTTCGGAAAACTGTATACTCTTGATTGTTTGGGGAATGTATGGGGAGGCGGTCGTACTTTGTATAACAACCAACCTCCAGAGTTACTTTTGAAATTGTGTGCTGAAAGTATAAAGAACAACGAACCTGTCTGGTTCGGTTGTGAAGTTTCCAAAAGATACGCCATGAAGGAGGGAATTCATGATCTTAAGGCTCATGATTATGAGGCGATGTTCGGAACTGATGCTCAAATTACTCTTTCCAAAGCTGACAGACTTCTTTATGGAGATTCCTCGATGACCCACGCAATGGCGTTCACTGGTGTTTCTATTGATGTAAGTTTCAAGATTTGAAGTATTTTATTTTTAAAGTAGCCATTTCAATTTTTTGAAAACTGAAAATAATTAAAAATTTGAAGTACTCTAAAGTGAATCACCAAGTTAGCGAATATAATGCCGAACAGTTCTAAATTTCAAATGTTTAAAATTCATAATTTAATATTCAAGATTAAACTATTCGAAACTCGCCAAACGTTTAATATTGTACAAATTCAAAGTTTTCAAAATTAGACAATCTGCAACAGAAAATTATTTAAAATCGTACAATTTTAAAGTAGAAACCATAATAATCAAACAGTTTTTATTTCAAAATATTTATATAAAAAGGTAATTTAAATTGAACACTGCTTGAAACCGTTTTTCTTCAAAATAAATAGCATTCAAATTGAATAATTTGAAATTTAGAGCAATCAAAATTCGTCGGATTGAAAAAGAAGCATTGACTATTCTTCAACTAGTAAGGGATCGTCCATAAACTACGTTACCACTTTAAGGGGGGGGGGGGGGGGGGGGTCCAGGCCAAAGTAATGTTACACTTTTTACACCTTTTAGAATTTAGAGAACTTTTTTCTCTAAAAGTACATATGAAAACGTTTTTGGTACGTTTCCAGATGATTAATATTTTCGGCAGAACATTAATCTTTTTGTTTCAAAATGCATCTTTTTTGGTGGAAACTAGGATTTAAAGTTAAAATACTTTCTTAAAAATCATATTTCTTTCTTTCTTAAAAATTCAACTTTTTGGTTGAGAATTTATGAATTTTATTGAAAATTCATCTATTTGCAGTAAATTTATCATTTTTTTTTAAGTTAAAAACTGAACTTTTTGGTTGAGAATTCTTGAATTTTACTAAAAATTCGATTTTATTTTCTGTCGAAAATGAATCTTTTTTGTTAAAAATTTAACAACTAGATTTTAAAGTTGAACGACTTTCTTAAAAGTAAAATTTCTTTCTTTCTTACAAGTACAACTTTTTGGTTAAGAATTTATAAATTTTATTGAAAATTCATCTTTTTTTGCAGTAAATTAATCATTTGTTTAAAACTTCATCTTTTTTAGTTAAAAATTCAAATTTTTGGTTGAAAATTTTTGAATTTTGTTAAAAATTAGTTTCCTTTTTCTTTGTTGTGAAAAATTACTTTGGTAATTGAAAATTTTACCTTCCATGTTTGGTCGAAAATGGTTCAAATTTGTTCAAATGTAACTATTTTCATAAAAATTCGTTTTTTCGTGGGAAATAAATCAATTTTAGTTAAAAACTCAACTTTTGGTACCTTTCTTTGTTTAAAAATTTAATAATAGCTGGATTGTCACATAAAAAATTCAATTTGGCACATTTCAACACTTACTCGGAAAGTCATTTTTTTATTTTAAATATTGATTTATTACCGAACTTTATAATTTACCGCTCGGGCTGTATAAGCGTAAAATCGATGTTTACCTAATGACTTCGTTACTTTTGGTGGCGGATGGGGGTCATAACCTAATCAACTGTTTTCAAAGGGGGGGGGGCATCCATTTTCCAAAATTGGTAACGTTATTTATGGATGATCCCTTAAGGCTTTGAATTTAAATCGTCTAATTTATAAATTTTCCATTTAAATTTACTTAATATTTGAAACATTTTCAATTTAATTATTTAACAATTAAGATTTTAACTGGGAAATTGTACAATTTCAAAAAAGTAAAATTTTAAACCAGACAATATTCAATGCTTCAATAAAAAAATTTATAATTTGAAGGGCCATTAATTTGAAATTGTCTAATTCTCAAAATTAAATGTATGCCTATTGGATTTTAAAAATAATGAATTTAAAGTAAGTTATATGTTAAAAGGCTTTCATTTCTAAATTGAAATTTTTATAACAATTTAAATTAAAACCAAAAAATGTTTAATTTTCCAATCTAACAATAGAGAATTTGCGTTTGTCAAGAATACGGAAAATAATTATTGCATCTTGTAAAGGACGTTAAACTTATTTATTTTTTACAAGAAACAAAATTAATACTAGCAACTGTATACGTGGAAATCTGCGTAGGGCAAAAATGGGTCGTTTTTTAGTTTTAGGTTTTGAGCTTAGTGCAAAAATATATTTTTTGTTTATTCAAATCATTTTGAAATGCAATTGAAATGTTATGTATTTACCTATTAATCAGAAAATAATCATTTATCCCTAGGATTGTTCGGTAGAACATGAGATATCTCTGGTACATCCGAAAGATATAGAGATTTCCTTCCCGTAGAATACCCCGTAGTCCTCAATTTTAAAATTATCAAAATTACATTTTTTAGTATTCATTTAAATTTATTAATCAGAAAATTTCTATATTATTAAGATTTTCAATTTGAAACCGTCAATTTTTTAATATTTAAATTTACCAGGATTTATATAAACGTATTTTTAAATATTAATGCTTTCAATTCAAAATTTTGTTAAATTTATAGGGTTTGAATTAACAAATTACTAAATTTCTCTATCAGATTCCAATGTTTAATTACACTGAGCTCCCGATACAAAAAACCCACAAAAATGATATTTCTAGAATTTATGTCCTTGCCTGTTTACGTTTGGATTCCCCCTATTTAGGATCAAGGTCACTGCAAGTCATGCCCGAAATCCTTCTTATACCAAGAGTAGAGTGTAGTTCATTTCAATTCAATTTTTTAAAGCGCAATTTTTGTTGGGTTAAAATGATGACAATTAATTCTTCGTGGGGGGAATTAAATTAATTTTTTTGGAGGTAATCCATGCCATTAAACAGGGTTAAAATTCGATATTTTAAATAATATCAATCAATTGGAATCGCAACCTTATCTGGTTATTTCGTATGATATAACGTGACAATTGATTGCCTGGTCCAGTAACCGCCCTGTAGGTGTAGGCTTCGAACTTCTTTATGGCGTGGAAGAAAGTATTAAAAATGGCGTTTTGTTCTTGTAAAAATCCTGTTGAAAATAAATTACAAGTTAAAAAATGATTAAATTTCTTTCAGAATGACGGAAAAATTTCGAAATTCCGTATTGAAAACTCCTGGGGCAAGGACCGAGGAGACAAAGGCTATCAAGTTTGTACAGCTGATTGGTTCATGGAGTTTGTTTTTGAAGCTGTTGTAGATAAGAAGTACGTACCTGCTGATGTTTTAGCCGTTTTCGACCAAGAACCTATAGTCTTGCCCGCTTGGGATCCGATGGGAACTCTTGCTCAGTAATAAAAAGCCAATGGTATGAAACGAGGATAGTGTTACTTAGTAATTTTATTGGTATGTTTTAATATGAAATTCTAAATGTCTAATTACTCTAGATTTGTACGCGTGAAATCAATTTGCAATTTTTTAATCTGCATGTAAAAGATTGAAATTTCAGTCTATAAACGAGTGTCTGAATTAGAACCGATTTTATTTAGCGCAGTATTCCGTAAAAATATGAAGTATTTAGTATATATTATAGATTTTACTCAATTACATACCGTGAAATTGCCAACACAACAACATCAACTATAGAATAATGAATTTTTACTTATCTACCGTGTGAACAAAGTAGCACCGAATTTTAGGAGAAAACGAGATTAAGATCGAATTTTTGTGTATGAAAACACGAGCGATTTATAATGTACTGCATTTAGTTGACTAAACTATAGCCAAATACAAGTGTGTTCAATCAACAAAAATCTATGCCATAAAATCAACCTACATGTGTTCATTTACGAAAGGTTTGATTACAATAAAAGACCTTTATTTAATTTTGTTTCATTTATTCGTGAACCATAAAAAATTAACTTCTTCGAAGTTGATTTTTGGTCCTTTTATTCTCCTTTTTGAGTTATTTTATTTACAAATATACAAAAAACGACACACACCATTTCTCATTTGAATAGCTAAAAAGCTATTCTATTCTAAGATATTTTTAATTGCCTCCTCCTGCTGTGATAATATACTTTAATTTTGCCCACACTCCCTGGCACATATTTTGAAGCCGCACGTCTTTTTCATGGATTCCGAACCTGTAAATATCCCGTAACATACGCTTTGGTGTCTTGAGATCTCCTCTTTGAATTAAACTCAAAGCTGCGTACAATTTGCAGCGTGCTTCCAAAAGCGGATCTCCTAAACGATAAGCCAATTTAAACTGCTTCACTGATATTTTTCCAGCTACTTCCGCCTGTCGATAAAATTCAAAATGATAGTGTTTTCTTATATAATTTTTTGTCCTAGTGGTGAATGTGCCATTAAACAAATGTATTTCTTACACAATAAGGTATTTCCTCGCCCAAGGCAGAAAATGCGCCTCCTAAAGTTGATAACCACGACATTGCATGATCAATTTCCCTTTTCTCTGTTGCCAGTCGTGTTATCCTTTCACTCCTGAATTAAATGTGCATATTATTAATCATATCTTAAAACGAGCAAAATAAAAATCTGATTAAAAGTAAGTGATGTTTCACAGAAGACAACTGACCATGCGTAGTCTATAAAGTGTTTCCTTGGGTTCCGCAATTTAATAAAAATTATCCACTTTTCATTGCGAGGTACTTTTTGCTTAGAGAATCGAATTAACATTCGCATTGCGGATATCCGATACAAATCAGATCTTCGCAGGGTTGATACATAAAGGGATACCAAATGTGAATTAAGTCCCTTTTTATTCAACTGCAGTTGAATTACTTTGCGACATTCTGCACAATCATCACCATCGGCATTTTTTTCAATTTGGATCTTATTGTTTTGGTACGGAATGACATCATGTGACTTCAAGATAATATTATCGTAAACAGATCTGCCTCGATGAACTACTAAATGCACTTGATAATCCATTTTCTATCATCAAAAAGGAGGAGAGATTATGTTCACGACGTCCATAAAATTATCAAGAAGTGATCAAAAGGCATTCAATTTGAGATTAAATACTGTAAAAAGTTTTAGTTTTATAAAGAATCAACTTTTTATTGTTTTATTTCCTTAAAATTTATAAACGTCATCTCTGTAAGATAAAGAGTAGATTTCAGTAAAATTCTACCACTGAAAAAGAAAAGGAAATCCTCATGAATACATGCCTCACAGTCCCTATGGTATAAAATTTAGGGGCCAAAGGGTACTTTTTTCGCGTTTCAAAGGGTAACAAATTCAGGATAAATTCATGAGACTTCAAACCAAATGAAGTTAAATTCCAAAAAATTCAAATGAATTGGAAAAACTTTTAATAGTCGAAAAAATTCGATTGATTTCCATAAAACTGGAATGAATTTAAAGGAATTTAAGGTGAACGAGAAGAATTCAAGTAAATTAAAAAAAATCGAGAGAATTCGAAAGAATTTTAAAGAATTCAGGGTGAATAAAAAAAATCGAATCTTTAAAACCCTACTAATTTCTAACCAAAGAAGTGACTAATGACTAAAACAATTCAAAATAATTCAAATAAATTGGAAAAAATCCACCGATTACAATAAAACGTGAGTGAACTTACAGAAATATAAGGGAAATGAGAAGAATTCGAGGAAACTCATACAAAAATTAAGGTGAATTTAAGAAGCAATTAGGTGAATTGAAAACAGTTCAAGAACATCAAAAAATTGATTGCAATGAGGAAGTTTGAAATGAGTTCAGAGAAAGTAAAAGGACATTTAAAACATTTTTATAAAATTCCTAAGAATTTATAGTGAGTTTAAAAGACTTTGAGATGAATTAAACAAAATCTTTTTAAGAATCCATTTACTGGAGTAAAATTGGATGAATTTAGAGAATTCAAAAGGATTTAAAAGAATTAATAATAAATAAATAATACAGGGTGAATTCCAAAAAATAATTTCTCATCCCTTCAAATCTTTGAAACCTTACGAAAAACCTCACTTATCGTGAGTAAATTCTATACAATTCACTAAAAGATTATAAAACCCCGAAACATTCTATAAAATATGATATTTCCTGAAATCCTGAAAAATTTATTAAAATACCTTGAGATTAAAAAAAATCCCAGAAAATTATTGAAATCCCCGGAAATCTTATAAAATTCTGTGAAAACTTTATAAATATCTTGAAACCTTATAGGTCCTGTAAAATCGTTATAAATCGTCAGAAATTCTAGAAAACTCTGTATACTAAAATATTTCAAACGCTTGAAAATACCTTCAAATTATTGAAATCAATAAAAAATTCCTTACAATCTTTTAAGATTCGCTAAATTATTTCAAGTTTTTTGAAATTCTAAAAAATACCTCACATCTCGAGAATAAATTCTTTGGAATACACAAAAATATTATAAAATTCCGTGAAATTTACTGAAATCCTAGAATATGTATTAAAATAGATGAAGAAATTTAAAATCCCTTAAAATGATTGAAATCCTCGGAAATTTTTTGAAAACATCTTAAAATCTTATTAGTTCTTGTAAAATAGTTATATATCGTTTGAAATTATAGAAATTTCTCTATCCTAAAATGTTTTAAACTATTTAAAATTCCTGCAAATTAATGGAATTATTAAAAAATTCCTTACAACATTTTGAATTAAAAGCTCTTCAAATGCCTTAAAAGCATTAAAAATACCATAAAATGATTCTTTTTACAGTTATTTCATACAAAAATGCCCTGATTTTCTACTTTTTTAAAATCCCTTATTCTTGGAAGCTTTGATCTTTTGTTACAATTTTTTTTAAGTTACATTATGGGCTGCAAATAGGGTACTTTAGGGACCTGAATTGAATATAGGATTTTTTTCTTGGTTCATTAAAAATGTCCAAGATCTAAAAATAATTTTTTCTAGTTGCCATAAATGTAAAAAATTTGAATAGGCAAGGGAGTATGAAAATAGGGAACCAAGTTTATTAAAACCATTTGAAAAAGGCGAAATTTTTGTAAGTATATTAAAAGTTTTCTTTAAAAACGAATAGAAATTCATTGGCAGAGGCTTGGTTTTCAATTCCAGAAGAACTACTCATTTTCACGTGCAAATTATTATTGTCGCCGATTGTAAATATTATAATTGAAAACAAATACAGCATTTTACTTATAATAGATCTAATCCCGGATAGAGCAAATGGGAAATTTTGAGGTTAGGTTATATATTAGTATTACTTCGATTAATATAATATCTTTAAATAATGTGACAATTGGTCTGCTATTTATATCAATATCGTTTTTTTGTTCTTATTTTTGTATGCAATAATGGGAACTAATTAAAAAAAGTACTATTTTATAATATATACTAAAATTGTTTGTCCATTTTTCCTTCGCTTACCGAAATCGGTCTTCTTTTCATTTCTCGTTCTTCAGATTCTTCAGTCATGTTGTCCTTCTTTACATTATTTTACGTTTGAAAAAAAAACTATAGTTACAAATTGCATCTCCTATATATATTTCAAAACTTGTTTAAAAAGTCCATAGAAGTTTGTAGGATACATACATTTCTAACGAGGTTTCTATCAAAGACTACATTTATGAAACCGCTTTTTAATAATTGTTACTTTGCATACCTTTGCTTTGGTCTTGAACATGACCTACACACATGATAAAAGCTAAAAACTACAGAGAAAAAGAATAGTTATTACTGGAATCAATTGCCAAAATCTCTTTGCAATTACTTCAGCTTATTCTTTTAACAATTGCGGTTGTTACCGGTAATCGTGGTAAAAAGCGTTATTAATTTTTAGTTTACTGCACATAAATACTTACAATATTCAAATAATCTAATAATAAAAAAAATTCATTAAAATTGATGAATATAGCAGACGACAAATGACTTGGTCCTCTCGATACTCGAAACGAAACCTCGAGATTTCTGGAGGGATTTCCAGCAACGAGAATTTAAACATTTAAAAATTCTCTGATAATACCAGAGATGATAATATATGATACTCATCTCTGATAATACTTTACGTGTGGTAAATTCATGAGAAAAAATATTTCATGTCAGTCATATTTTTTAAGAAGCTTCGAAATTTCCACAATTAGGTATTTCCCATGGACATAGGAAACACGGAACTAGGCATGCCATTCTAACTTGGCGAGCGGGGTTGAATCCACGGGAGGGAGGAGAATTCTATCAGTGGGGAGAGCTGCCATCTTACGAAGTGCCATCTGATTATGCGCACGAGCATTTTCACCAATAAACTGTGCATGGAAATATAAACATGTGGGCGCTGCCATGTTTGTCGCGGGACATCAAAAGGTGGCGGACCTCCCCCCTCATTGCATCACCCCCACAATGGCATCAATGAATTTTTTCAGATCTAAAGCTTGATCCAGGTTTTCGGTACAGTCTTTTTTTTTAATTATAAAAAAAATCTTCTCGAAAAATCATATTTTTAATTTTTAAAAAAGTATTATAAAAAGACATTTCGGGATAAACAAGTGTGGAAAACATTGTTCTTTGACAAATTATTTTTTTTTTATTGAAATAATCAAATATTTATACTAAAGAAACAACTTTTTAAATTTTGGAAGTGTTTAAACATTATTTTTAAAATTTAAAATAACAATAATTAAAACAAAATATATTTCAGGATAAGATATTTTGGTTGAAAATGTATATAGTATTTTTTAAATCACAAAAGTTCTTCCGAAAAATCGAAATGATAATTAAAAAACACGTGTTTTTGTATATGAATTTGTCGGTAAAATTTTTTTATAATTTTAATTTTAAATTCACACAATTTTTAACACTTTAAATATTAAACAAAAATTTATTTGATAACAATATTTTATTATCGTATTTTTAATAAATAATTAATACTGATTAAGAAACAATTTTATTTGGGGAGTTTTATTATTTGGGAATTTTCAAATTCGTTAATATTATAAACTGTTCAGGAATTTTATTAGTTTTGGAATCGTATTTTTCGGGACAGAGTTTTACCGAGTCGGGAATTTTATTTTTCGGGATATTTCAGCAGTCCCCATAGAATTACAGAAAATTTGCTCTAATTATAATCTCGGCGCTCGATCTTGTTAATTTTTCCCTACAGTATTAATAAAGAAAAATGTATGGAAGTTTTTGATATCATAAAGTTAAAGATAATCACAATTAAAAATTTAAAAATTCGCTGTACATTCAATTTTTATTCTTGGATCTTGGCGATTTTTTTCCAATCCATTTCAGTCACTGGTAGGCTTTTTTGACATCTAGGTATGTAAAAAAGGTAAACTTCAGAAAATTTAAAAACTAATTTAAGAACTATTTATACTCTTTTAAGATACCAATACAATTTACACAACACTAATTTAAAATTTGAAAATTTTTAGGCCTTCAATTTAAGAACTTGAATTTTAACGTTAAAACTGCTTCATTTTCAGAATATAGCCTTACTGTTTGAATTTTCAGAATTTTCGTTATAAGTTATAGGTTAGGTCATAAATAACATTCTGGGATTCGAAATTGTTACAACGCGAAAAAGTTTTAATTTAAAATTTTAAATGCGAAAATACACCATTTTCCATGTTCATTTGTAATCCAGCGAGTAACTTTCTTTCGATTCCTTTCAAAGTCGATCCTTTGCTTTCAGTTTTCTTTTTAAAATATACCTTGAATTCAACGCATTTCAAATTAAATGTTTGCAGCTGCATTTAGATTGAATTATACAAAGGTTTTTTATTTTAAATATAAATTAATTAAAACATTTTATTTGTTTTTCACAATTGTAATTTATAACTTCGAAAATGGAATAATTGTAGCTCAAACATGAAAAAGTATAGACTAATTTCAAATTTAAAGAGGTTCTATCACATATATTGAACTATTAAAAACTCTGATCTTTTTTAAGGTTTTTAAAACTCTTTTAAAAACTTGCTTCAACAATTTTGGTTGTGATTTCTTAATAAAAGAATAAGTGCTATTTAGTCTCCAGAACAGCAATTTCTAAAATATTTAAACCCTTAATAGTTGAGACATTTTAAATTTGTAGTTCTGTTACTTAGGGATTGTGTTTTTCATAGAAATAATTGAAATGTGGTTTTTTCACGCTTAGAAAATTATAATTGAAGGTCACTCGGGGCAATTTTCTGTGAAAAATATTGATTTACAAAGAATATTTGTCAAACAATAGAATGAATTTCTTCGCCCGAGATACAAATGTAAATTGTACTATAGTAAAAATAACTGGAAAAATTTAGACGAAAGCCAAATTTGGTAAAGAAAACAAACATTTGTCGACCTATAAATACGAATTTTATTCCCCGAAAGATTTTTATAAAAATCTCTTCGAAACACTTTTATTGCAACAATTTAATCGAAGAAAAATATTTGTTATAAAAATAAAAATAGTACAATTTTTATATAAAATTCTTAAAATCAAAAATCTGTGTGTCAAAGCACAATCCAATCCGACTATCCTTTCGAAAGTTATACGATATACAGACAACCACAACATCAATAACAATGACGACGTAGACGCCAGAGAGACAGACAGATACCGATGTAAAAACTTGTTTTTCTGATTCAAGGAGCCTCAAAACGTCAATATTTCATGAAATTCGCGGAAGTCATTTTTCGCATAAAACTCTTCTCATTATGGATGAGAATGTGATAAAATAATCATGGGGCCTTGAAAAAGTAGCGTTTTTCGCCTCTTGACTTTTTTCCATATCAAGCTTTTTGTGCTTCAAATGTCCATTTTCGTTTGGTTTTTTGGATTTTTAATATCCTTTAACTTTGGTAAGTTTGATTTTATCAAAAAAAAAATTGTCAGGATAAATTGTTCATATTTTTTTGTACCATAAATGGCTGTGGATAGAATTTTCAAATTTTTAAAAAAATTGGTCTCAAAAATTTTTAAAAAGCATCAACTTTTTGAATTTTTATCAAAAATGACTGTTTAACGAACACGATCTTTCTTTTTGGTCTTTCGAACAGTGTGTCAAAGTCCAATCTAATCGGAACAGTTATCGGGTATACAGACAACTGCAACAACGACGACACCGGACAGACAAACAGGCCCAGACGTAAAAACTTGTTTTTCTGACTCAAGGGGCCTCAAAATGTCGACATTTGATAAAATCGGAAAAAGTTATTTTTCATTAAAAATTAATACCTTCTCATTTTGGATAAGAATATAAACATTTTTAAGAAGATTTGTAGAAAATCTTTCAAATAATAAAATGATTGTCCGGTAAGTTACAACCGAAAAATTACAATTTCAAAAAAATGAAGGTTGTTCTAAATATTGAGCTGGACTTGAGACCGGGACAAATCGTCACACACACAATTCAGAGTGACAAATTTAAACTTGGAATGTTACGATTATAATTGTTTTATTTGTTTTTATTTGTATTTCGAAGGTAAAAGTATTTTATTTTAATTCTTAAAGAACAGTTAAATAAGCATTAATTTAGAAAAAAATCAAATAATCTGGAGGTTTTTGAATGTTTCAAAGAAAAGAACAACATTTGGAGCTTCTCAAGAATTTGAAATATTAGGATAATAATAAAAATTTCTGGGTAGATTTAAAATGATTTTTTATTTCAAAAAAGTACATAACTCAAAGAGAATGTTTAAAAATATTTCAAAGCATTTCAAAAGATTTACAATATTAGAAAAAATCTGGAAGCTCTTAAAACAATTTTGTGTGCAGGATTTTACAAAAATGTTAGGAAAAATGGGAATCAGTCTAAAGACATTTAAAAGTTCCGACAAATTTTTTAAATAGTTTTAAAAGATTTAAAATAATTTAAAAGAGAATAGATACTTTTGATGATTTTGAAATGTTTTGAAATGTTGACTTTTTATTTTGAAAAAAGACATAATTTTAAGAGAAAATATAAAAATATGGGACCACTGGAAAAAATTCCGAAAGGGATGAATGAAATATCCCAAAAATAAAATCTCCGGCACCTGAATAATAATTTTATAAAAATTGTATTAAAAAATACATTAAAAAACACGTGCGCTTTGAAAGAAAAAAATGTTTTACCTAAATTTTCTTCGTACCTACATAATAAAATTTTTGCACAAACTTTGCAGGATTCAATTCAACAACGATTTATATCAAAATTTATTTTTATTACTTTTATTATTTTTTTTATTAATAAAAAATTCGATTTTCACAACTTTTTTATATTTTTTTCAAATACTATGCACATTTTCAAACCAATTTTTTCATCCAGAAATATATATTCGATTATTGTATTTTCAATAAATAAATAATAT
>NC_046658.1:73626941-73629551 GCF_010883055.1 Belonocnema kinseyi
CGAATTTGAGAATTGCCGACAGAAAATTTCCGAATTATACAATATCCGGGCTAGACAACTCTCTAATTTGAACAATTAAAAAATAGTTTGTTTAAAAAAATTGTTTTAATAGAATAATAAAATATTTTTAATAAAGAAAAAACTTTTTTAATGTTTAAAGTTTCTAAAAATTATTGTCGGAATATAAAATAACAATAATTTAACGAATGTATTTTTTGATAAAAAGTTATTTGAAAATGTGCATTGTATTTTTGTACATTACAGAAAACGTTCGCAAAGATGAAATTATTATTTAAAAAAATAAAAGTTGCGTTAAATCAGCCTGCATTGAATCCTGCAAATTTTGTTTCATTTAAAGCTCACGTGTTTTAAATTTATGTTTGTATCACATATTTATACAATTATAGTTATTTTAAATTAAAACAATAATTTAAAAAAATTAAACATCAAACGAAATTTCTATAATAAAAATATTTGATTATTGCATTTTCAATAAATAAATAATATTGATCACAAAACTGTTTTCTCAATTTCTGCAATTCAGGAATTTTCTAGTTTGTATATTTGATAATTAGACAGCATTCGGCCTGGAGTTTTATTATTCGGCAATTTTCAAATTCGATAATATTGTAAACTGTCCAGAATAACGTTTTTATAAAAATATAATTATAATTCCAAGTGATAGGGAAATTGTTCTTTCGGGTTTTAGATGTTAAGACGACAGATCCAAGCCAGATTACGTTTCGCATTGGCAAACAATATTATACGAACAGAATTTCACTGACACATTCTTAAAAAATATCATGTTCCATAAAGTATATTTTAAGATAAACTTTAAATTATTATAATTGATACAGCTTATTTATTTTGAATTTATTTTTAATGATGTATAAATAAAATAAATAAATTCATTAATTTAAATCTAACAAAATTTAAATGAAATTTAATTAAATAACAAAATAAAATAAAAATTCATATAAATTGTCATGATTTTGAAGATTAAAAGTAAAGGGTTCTCAATTATAAATCTTCCTAATTCATGAAAGTTGACATGCATATCATGAAAATTAATGAATTTTAAATTTGAAAGTATTGGGTTAAAGGTTTTAATTAATTTGGGGCCCAAAAAAATCACATTTGAGAAATTTCAACGGACATGTTCACCAAATCGTTCTCTTAGCCAAATAAATTCACCCATGTTTTTTATTTAAATATATATATTAGCCTCTGCTCTGAGGGTTCAAAGTTTTCTGATTCAAAGAAGAGAAATCCTAACACCAAAAACAGGTTTGACCCAGAGAGCAGTTATGGATTTATGAACTAATTATTACTCTGCCATTCGCTCATTGTCAGTGATCGGAACGTAATAATTAAGAAATTTTAAAATACATGCGGGAAATTCATTAGTCGAATAGACTAAAATACCTGTAGAAATTGCAAACTGTACAAATATAAAAATAAACACTTAATAATATTAAAGAACAATGCATAGCTATTGCACTTAAAGTTTTATCTGTTAGAATAAAAATATAATATGGTGAAGTAAATAAATTGTTACTTAAAAAAGAATATCAAAAGATGAGAAATAACAAACATATATTTGGAAATAATCAAATAACTTTAGAAATATTACAAAATATATGAAACAGAAATATAAATTATACATTTAATTTTCGTTTTGGTATCTATTAAAATAACCATGTCTTACAAAGCGTGGTTATTTTACGTTTGTGGTGAAATGTTGGCATTTTAATTTTAATTTAAATGGTTCTTGTCCAAGCTAAGTTTACCATCAGTGCGCCTCGAAGGTGTGCCGAGAGCATGGACATAGGAAACAAGGGACTAGGCATGCCATTGCGGGGGTGATGCAATGAGGGGAGAGGTCCGCCACCTTTTGATGTACCGCGACAAACATGGCAGCGCCCAGATATTTATATTTTCATGCACAGTTTACCGGCAAAAATGGTCGTGCGCATAATCAAATGGCACATCGTAAAATGGCGGCTCTCCCCACTCATGGAATTCTCCTCCCTCCCGTGGATTCAACCCCGCTCACCAAGTTAGGATGGCATGCCTAGTCCCGTGTTTCCTATGTCCATGGCCGAGATGTAACAAGCCGACAGTCTTTTACCGCGCGAAAGTTCAAATATTTTAGATTTAATAAGAGAATAATTAATAAAAGTATGAAAAATAAGATTTTCTATAATTTCTAGGAATAAATTAACAGCAAGTCCGTTTCCACAATTAAGGGTTTGAAAACCCAACTCCAGCGATGAAATCTTCTTCTGAAAATCTTAACAAGTTATAACTAAAGGATTAAATAAAAGGGTATTTTTAAATAATTAAATTGATAAATTCGAAATTAATTGAATTAACAAGATTTATTAGTCTGGTCTTTTGAAATCTATCTTTACAGGAAAAAATCTTATTTGAGTTTCCAGTTAACGAACGATTCGCGGCCGCGGACCAGATTAATCTGTCCTTTTGTTTCGTCGTGGAAGCTTCGACACCGTCACAGCGGTCCTCAGCCTCCCCTCTCTTTCGTGTTTTTCTCTGGTTAGCCTGCTTTACTTGCTCTACAAATCCCTACTCTGAAAAGTGCCTAATTCG
>NC_046658.1:73629651-73656452 GCF_010883055.1 Belonocnema kinseyi
AAAATCAAACAACTCTCTAATCAGTTCTTTTTTTAACGATCTAGTGTCGCCAATTGTATATCTAATATAAGATTTATATATCCTGCAATCAAACCTGCTATACCTTATGTCTAAATAATCATAGCTGAGTTACATTAATATTCCTTTCAAGAAATTGCGCTTAATCTAGTGTATACATTTATTCGTTTACAAGAAACGATTATCATTTCAAACATTTCCATGTCGATTTGCCCGACTGTTGCTTGCCGATCTTTTCTTCGAAATAATACTTAAATTCTAAATTCAAGACTCGCTTTTCAAATTTGAGTTTCTTTTTATTCAAACTGAAACCGCCAATTTGCGTCACTGACTGTGCTGTTCCTAGCAGCGAGAATGCGAATTATATCCGCTCATTACAGAGAGTTACTTACAGCGCTCCAAGTGGCTCTTGGCAAACTATATGGGATGGTGCTATTTATGGGTAGCAGTGGGTAGAAGGGAAGTGACTTTTTTCGCCGGACGCGCTGTCTATATTTATGGCGGGTAACTAAGCTCGCACCGCATCTACGTTTATAATATCTTTGGCGATACATACATGTCAAACTTTTCTAACCTCAAAAAATCTTTCTACTGCTTTACCGTCATATTTTATGAAGAATGAGAAAATAAGAATTCGATTTCGTAGCACGATGAGGGCAGCACCTCGATAGCGCAGAAAATGTGATGTCCTATATATATAATTCGCCACCCCGACGCCTCGTACCGCATCTACGTTATAAGATCTTTGCATTTGCTTTCCTCTCAGCTTTGAACAAAGTGAAGTTAGTTGATGGTTGAAGTGAAAATACCTAATAGTAATTTAAAAATTCCGCCTGAATTTCGAAGTTTAGAGACAATTTTTGTCGTCTCTCCGTGTAACTGATTTTTTTTTATTTGATATTTTACGTCTTATGAGGACAGGAAATGACAAATTAATGAAGCTGGTGATTTAATTTATTATAGTGATCAAACATTTGACTGAAAACAATGTTCTGCAAGAATTTAAAGAGTTACTTCTTTTTACCGCATATAACGGTAATTACTGGTATGGTAAGGTAAAGGCGGAATGGTATATTCACCTCGGTCAAGGCCGAGCAGTGCCTGCTTGTCAAAAGCAGCTGAGTGTTCTGGCTCTGGTTCTGGTGTAAAGTTCAGTAATCAGAAACATTAAAGTAAAGCCTAATTTATTTATAATTTAGTTATTGTATCAGAAGGAAAGACAAAATGGCACATAAACAATAAGAAAACACTCTAAAATTCAGTGAATTAAAATAAAAAATGAATATAAATGTTGGTGTTATTCAGAGGTTATGTTTTGATAACAATGTCAATTTTTAATTTATTCATTTCAAATTTAATTAAAAATGTATTTATTATAAATGGACCACGAAGAAAGATAAATTTTTTATATTGAAGGGGAGATTATTTCGCATAGAAAAAAAATTGACACATAATGTTGCCTGGAATTGGAGTGTTTGGCACTGGAAGTATTGTCAAGATTATAATTCCTTTCTTGAGAGAAAAGGGATTCAAAATCGAAGCAATATGGGGAAGAACAATTGCGGAAGCTTCAGAGGTAGCAACGGAGCTGGAAATCCCTTTTCACACGAGTCGAATCGACGACGTTCTCTTGAGAAGGGATGTGGATTTAATTTTCATCATGTGTTCGCCGAGTTTACATGCTCAGATTGCTGTAAAAGCCTTAGGAATCGGCAAACATGTAGTTTGCGACAAACCAGCTGGTCTGAGTCAGGGCGAAGCTCTCAAAATGGTTCGAGCAGCTCAGTATTATCCTTCTTTGATTAGTATTGTCAACCACAGTTTGAGGTTTCTTCCTGCTTTTATACAAATGAAGAAGGCTCTTGAAGATGGTTTTCTTGGCGGACCTGTAACCGTTATCGACATTAGAGTACAAATGGGGAGCTTATTACACGAAGGTAATTATTATATATGAAAACAAGCAGTGGAGCAGACGAGGCCTCGCACGGGAAATTTTTCCAGTTGTATCCATAAACTACGTTAACAATTTTGGTAAATTAATGTAGATAACATGGAGTTCGATACGAAACACTTTAAATTCCTAAGGTTTCAGCTCGAAATTGAAAATAATTTTAAATAATAATTTAATAATAATAATAATAATTTTAATAATAATTTAAAATAATAATTGAAAATAATTGAATTTTCAACAACAAATTTCTTACCCAAAGCAATGAATTTTCAGCACAAAAATATAATTTAAAAAATAATAAGTAATAAGTGTACTTTCCAGTCACAGAGACGAATTTTCCAATAAATAAAAACTTAACCAAACAGTAAAATTTTCAAGCCAAAATCACGAATGTCTTCGAAGAATGTTGAATTTTTAACTAAAAAGTCATTTCAATCTAAAAAGATACATTTTTAACCAAGATGGATGATTTTTCTACTATAAAAGATGAATGTTTAATCCAAAAGGATAAATTTTTGACAGCGTAGTTGAATTTTTGACCAACAATGATAACTTTAACAAAATACTTCAATTTTCCAAAAATAATGAAATTGTTAACAAAATAGTTGAATTTCTAATCAAATAGTTGAATTCTTAACGTATGCAATAAATATGATAAAGTTTTAAGCAAAAATAGAATAGTTAAAGTTTGAGAAACAAATAATAAAATTGAACAAAAAAAAAAACAATACAATTTTCAACCAAAAAGATGAAATTTCGAACAAGAAGGTTCATTTTCTATAAAAAAGATGAATTTCAAACTAATACAATATACAGGATACATTTTTTAATCAAGCATGGAATAGTTAAATTTTCAGATAAAAAAAATGGTAACAAAAAAAAACATTTTGAACAAAGTTGTCAATTTTGCAACCAAAAAGATGAATTTTGGATCAAGAAGATTAATGTTCTACAAAAAGACGATTTTGTAAACAAAATACATGAATTTTCAACAAAATTATTTACTTTAAGGTCACAAAGACGAATTATATATAAAAAAGTTGAATTTATAACTTAAAAATATGGGTTTCAATGAAAAAGTTGAATTTTCAAGCCAAAGAGATGAATTTTTGACACGGAAGTTCATTTGAAAGCAAACAGTTGAATTTTTAAGTAGAATTATGAATCCTGAATAACACAATTTTTTTTTCAATCAAAACAAGAATTCTCAACGAAGCATCTAAGAGCTGAATTTTCAACCAAAAAATTGAACTGTCAATAAAAAAAGATATTTTTTTAATAGACTAATTAAATTTGTAACTAAAGAATATACCTTTTCAACCAAAAATGGAATAGTTTAATTATCAATCTAAAAAATTTACTTTCAATCAATTATAAAAAGAATTTTTATCGAAATAGTTTAAGTTTCAGCTAAAGAGATGATCCTTTAACTAAAAAATACATTTCTAACAAAGTAGTTAAATTTGGGATAAAAACTTATAGCTTTTTGAGAATATAGTTGCATTTTCAACAAAATTATTCAATTTACAACCAAATAATAGAATGTTTAACCAGATGAGATGAATTCCGAACCAAAAATATTAAAGTAGCCTTTTCAATAAAAAAGTTATCTTTTACCCAAAAATATAGTTGCATTTTCTTATTTGGGTTGAGTTCTAAATTTTATTCAAGTAAAATATTAAATAAAGCTCTGATATGATTTTGAGGTCCCCTATTTTAATTTTCTCTTCTTTATTGTGTTCATTTGTTCAATTTCTTGAAAATAGATGTATTAAATTTGTATTCAAATAGACAATTGTCTGTAACCTTTAGATTATATATGCTAGTTATTTATTAATGGCGGTAAATTCGCCTCTGATACTTCCGAAGTGCCTTTCTAACATGATCCATTTTACGTTTTTAAATATTTAAAAATGTGTTTTAATATTTTATAAGATAAAAATCGCAAAATCGTATGTTGTTTAAAATGATTCTTGTATCTAATAAAATGTATAAAAATCGCGTAAAATATATAGAAAAATTGTAACTGGCTTGTTTCAAAATTTACGTGTTTCTGGTGTAACGGTCAAATTGTCTACTTCAAAATCATCAGAACAAACAAGGCTTCTTACAAAATTAGTTTAAATCAATCAAATAAATTACAGTTATCTCATTTTCAATTATATCAAAGTATTCACAAGTATGGACAAAAAAATGTTGCTTGAAAAATTGGCTAATTTCAATAGTTGTTGTCTTAAATATTTTATTATGCTTTGGTTCGAATAAAAAAAAACGTTTCATACAAAAAATATTGAAATTAGCAAATTGTTCACTCAGAATACAGATTTTGTTCAAAACAGGAATAGGCCCTGATTTTGTTTTAAAATATGTAATTCTAGTATTTATGGAGTAAAATTTGGCAATTAAATTGTAGTTCGGGTCCTGGTTTTAACGTCCTTAAGAGAACATACTAAATAAAGCTACATTTAATATTGAATTATTTAATACTTCTTATTTTCAATAATACGTACTATTTTAATAGTTTTCTTTAAAATTGATGTCTTATGCATATAGTAAACAAAAATTTCCTGACAATTTCAGATTTTTTCCAGGCATAATTTTTCATGGTACGCAGTCATTCAAATATTTCTCATTTTTTAAAGCAATGAATTCGGAATACACAGACACGCACAATTTCGCAAGTTTATTATTCATAAATAATGTTTTTTTTTTCAGTTTCTAAAGATTCAAATCACCAATGCACCATCGATTAATTAAATAATTCAATAATATTAGAAACACAACAACTCATTTACTGCATATTTTTTTGAAGTACTTAATAGTTAATTTTTAAATAAAAATATAAAGTTGCAACCAAATAGTTGAATTTGGAACTAAAAAATGTCAGTGTTGAACTAAAAATGGAATATTTTAATTTTCATTCAGAATAATAAGTTTTTCACAAAATAAAAGAATTAACTTTTAACGAAACTGATAAATTTTTAACTAAAGTAATGAATCGTCAACTGGAATAGTTGGAATTCTCAAGAACAATGATGAATCTTCAACTGAAATAGTGGAATTATCTACCAAAAAGAAGTCTTAAATAAAATGACGAATATGTATTCGGAATACTTGAATTTTCAACCAAAAAGATGAATTTTTAATCAAGAAAATTAATTTCTACCAAAAAGTTTATTGAAAAAATGGAATTTAAGTCTTCGGTTGAAAAAAGTAATTTTAAACTAAAGATATGAATTTTTAACCAAAGTTTTAATTAATTTTCAACAAAATAGTTAAAGTATTAACTGCAATAATAATTAAATTGAGAAAAACAAAAATTAATTTTGAGCCAAAGAAAAAACCGACAAAACAGCTCAATTTTCGAAAATAATTTTCAATTTTCAATTAAAATTATGAATATTAAATACAAATAATTAATTTTTAACAAATGGGTTTAACTTTTAACCAAGTAATAAAATTTTGATTCCAAGAAAGCTACGTTTACAAATGAAGAATCATTGTTACTGAATTTTATAATGTAATGGAAACAAAAAATTAGGCATGCTCATGACAAAATTCTCTTGACAATGACAGGTTTTCCAGTTAGGGTTGACACTTTGAACACGGTTTTAAATATTTTTTTCTAAGCACGAAATGAACGAAGATGATTCTGCCGTTATTTTCTCGAGATCATTTGCTTTTAGGAAAATACATATTTTTCATTTTAAGGAGCTATTTGTTGTTTTGACTAGTTAAAATAGGAAACGGCTAATCTTTTAGTATCATAGAGAAGATTTAACAGCTCCAACTCCTTTTCATTCTAGGTTACGATTGGTTGTGCGATGACACCATGGGAGGAGGAATCCTCGCTCTCGTGGGAAGTCATGTGATTGACCTGGTACACCACCTCACAGGACAACGAGCTTCTCGAGTTCACGCAGTAGTTCGAACCTTCACTAGAACGACAAAAAACATAACTGGAATTCGTCATGTCACCGCTCCGGATTTCTGCAGCTTCCAAATGGAATTAAATGGAGGTACTCTCGTCACAGCGACTCTCAGTAATCATCTTCAGGGTCAAATTTCCCAAGAGATATTAGTTTGTGGACCTGGAGGTCATCTCGTTGTGAGAGGAGGCGATTTACATGGATGCCGTGAAGACCAGGAAGAAGTGTTGTACTTGGACGTCGAAAATCTTCAAGAATCTTGTTCCTCCGTTGCTGATTTTATACCACGTCCCTACGTCAAAGGTCTTAGAAAAATGATCGGTGCCTTAAGAGAAGCTTTCATGCCTGTCGAGGACAAGAGAGGATGGATCAAGGAACCGGTTTTCTCAGCAGCAACCTTTGAAGATGGCCTTTACGTCCAGGCCGTTATTGACGCCTTACGACAAAGCAGCAAACGACGGGAGTGGAGGAAAGTTGTTATTTTAACCGAAGAACCTGACCCTAATCCACTTCTAAGTGCTGCTGTCAGAGCTACAGCTATTTCAATTTAATTTTAAAGCAATCAACATTCGAGAGCCTCATGACGCAACAAAGTTTTAATCATTTCTGATTTCATAAGTATAAAATACTCGACTTTTAAAATATTGAAAATTAGGGTGGCGACAAAACTTCACATTTCAAGATAAAAATCCTCCTACGTCCGAGAAAATTAATATAGGATACAAAAGAACAACACAGAAGTTGCTTGTAACTCTATCAGACAAGTTGTGTATTTAAAATTTCCCAACATTTAATAAAATTTGATGAAATGGAAAATTATTTTTCATTTAAATTGTTATGTAGAAATTCATATTTAAAATTTCCAACGGATTGTTTGTGGTGTAAAATTGTTTTAAGAAATTTTAAATATGAACTTCTACATAACAATTTAAAAGGAAAATATTTTTTCTTTTTATCAAATTCCAATCTAAGTTGGATTTAAATAATTAACTATAAAAATCATATCATACAGTTTCGTTTTTAATTCAATGTAAACTTTTATCAATGAGTTCCCTGACTTTTTGCATCATTTAAAAAAGGAAAAAACAAATTTAATTTGTATTTTTTTATTCTTGACAATTATGTTTATTCATACAAAAATTCCCGGACTTTTTAACTTTTTTTTGAATCCCTGATTTCCAGGGTTTCCCTGACCTGTGACCACCCTGAAAATATATTACTTTTAATACAATTTTTCCAAAAATACCCTTCATGGACTTTCCGAGATATTGAACAAACACGGCAACTAAAAATGTCGCGAATTCTTGTACTCCTAGTGGTACAGAAGACTGAGATTCAGAAGCTTTAAAAGGCATTCCAAGACGATGCTATTAGGAAAAGTTTGCCTCACCGAATTAATTTATTTATACGAGTTTCAAATAAGCGTGTGTAATGGTCTTTATTTTTAATCGGGTTGTGTGACGTAGCTGTCGGTACCTCAAATTACGCATCTACTTCTAATAATTACCTGCTTTTCAAACTTGTAAGCATCAGTATTTACTAAACTAATAAATAAAAATAACGCCAAACGTCTATTTTTATCCTCACCTTTATTTCTGTTTTCGAATTTCAAAATTTATTGCTAAATATTTAGAATACTAATTGTGTACAGCACATATTTCAACCAAAAACATAACGGGCATTTTCTTTATTATACGCACTTTCTTCAATCGAAAAAGAAACACAGTTATAGCGAATAAAAAGGCGTATCAAAGTTTTGTAAAAAAAAAAAGGAACAAATATTACCTTCATGTAACGGTTTTTTTTGTAATCTAAGCGACGTTACTGTAATAAAAATATTGTTTAAAGAATCAACGCAACGTCAAAGTAACACGAAGACACTCGACATTCGGAGTGATATTTGAAGCTCGACTTTTTAAACTTTTGATCGCTTTCGAGCAATGGCATCTTCCACAGCTTTGAGTTGTTTCAAGAGCTCCTCGCGACGAGAACTGGCCTTCTTCGCGGCTTTGGCAGCAGCTGCGGCGACACTGGCTTTGCTGTCACCAAGAGGTGGCGAATCCGCAGTCCTTTTCTTTCCAGCGATCGTAGCACTTCGATCGACTTTCTTCACGAGTGTTGCGCTATGTGCAGGTTGTTTCAAGGTCAATTTTATCTGCTGTTTTGCGCCACTTACTTTAAGGGCGTCAAGGGCTTTCGAATCTTTGCGCACTGGCGGAGTTGTTCCCTTCTTCCTTCTAGTTTCGCTCGATGAGGATGAGTAGCTTGATTCACTAGAATCACTGCTACTGCCACTGCTGTCCGAGCCTGAACTACTGTGAGATGACCTGGTAAAATACAAAATTAGCAAATTAAATATTCATTTTTCGTTTATGAATACTGCTATTTGACCCATTTCAGATCTCAGATCGACTGAAAGGCCTACAAATTAGAGGCATAACAGTTTTTGAGAAAATAAAATAATAGTAAAAAATATTGAGTTAATTCGTTTCGTTTCAAAAGAATTTGTTTTTTCATTTGCGAATTTAAAATATAAGATGCTAGTTTACTACTTGCTTAACATTTGATGACATTTTCCATATGAACATTTTTATTTCATTTGTTATAGTACATAGTATACTGTCTGTAATCTAGATAAAAAGTAACGATAGCACCAACGTACAAAATTTCAAAATGACCGATACAATCATGTTACTTCTTACAATATAATTCAGTGTTGGAACTATACCGTTGCAGAGGCATCTTTCACAAACGTTGCAAACTTTCTTAAAAAGAAAGTAAGGTTGCAGGTCTTATCCAGGTCAAGATGTCAAATTTTTCCAGGTCTCTTTTTTTACATCAAATAATTAAATAACCGTTTTTTATTAGATGTAAAAATAGGCGTTTCTTTCTTTATTGGTGAACAATATTTCAAGAAAGCAGAACAATGAATAAACAAATTCTTAATTCTTTGCGGGCATAAGTCGTCATTGAAATCCTTAAAACCTTTAAAATCGCTTGAAGTTTTGTGATATATTGCAATTTCTCTGAAATATTTTGGAACTTTTTAAGTTGTCGTAAAATATTTGAAATTTTTATGAAATTTCTGAAATTCTTTATGTTCCTTTCAAATTGTTACAAAAAATTTAATCTTCAATCTTAGAAATGTGGTATACCTTTTTTAAAATCTTTTGAAACTTTAAATTTTGTTTGGAAATGTTCGAGGACTTGGTGAAATCTTTAAATTCTGGCATACACGTCTTTTTCAAATCTTTGACATGCTTGCAATCTTTATGACATTTTCGAAATCTTTGAGAAATGTTTTGAAATATTTCTAAAATTTTTCCTAAATATTTGTTTTTTAAATCTATCTTATTCGTTGAAATCATAGTGAAATTTGTTCAAATCTTTTCAAATATTTGAAATCCTTTAAATCTTTTGAAATCTGTATGAAATGTTTGAACTATTTGTGCAATCTGTGAAATCTGTGGGAATGTTCGAAATCTGATTTATACGTAAGTTGAGTATCACAACAAGGGTATATGTTAACATTATATATAAGCGGAGACAAACTAAAAAAATTGTAGAATTATTCACATATCAAATTTAAATTTCTTTTCGCATTTCGATAAAATAATTGTTTCAAAACAAACAAATTAATTCAAGGTTCTCGTCAAAAAATCAAGTAGAATTCCAGGTTTTCAAGGTCAATGGACGCCCTGTAAATATCATAAATATTTTAACTTAAATTGAAAACTTTGATTCAACCCCCTAAATAATTATATTCATGGACGAAACAATGTTAAGTAATTTAACTTTGAAACCGGTTCTCAAAACACAGACAAAAACCGAAAAAGAGACAAGCTTATTTTAATTTTGATCATCTATTACATTCATTAAATATTGTGAGAAATTTTGTAGAAAATGTTGACATTAGTTGTTGGCTTTAAGGTCAGGTGAATTGAAACTAATTAAGTCGTTTCAAACGTTTTGGCACACAATGGTGTCCCTCATCAGTGAGTTTGATTAAATTTGTGAAAAGTACACAATATATTTTAGGTAAGCAGTTTTACAATTGAAAACAATATTTTCTGAATAATATCTTAGTTGTGAACTAATAAAAATTATGGAATTTCATTGTATATAAGTTAAAAAAATTTATTTTCACAGACAAAACCTTTAATTATACATATATAAAAAAAAAAGAAATTCAGTACATTTTAATTAAAGCCATACAAACAAAACACAACAAATAAGTTTCGTAAACATTAAACTTTTTCAAAGAAAAATTTGCATATGAGAAATCAAGGAAAAAATTATTTGAACTAATAATTTTTAAATGCAATGTTTCTTGACATTATTCTTGTTACTTCCAATATTTATTTAAGTATAAAATTTATTTAAAGTATATATGCTTACTATACAACAAATTACAGCTGTATAAGGTTTCTTACAATTTATAATAATATTTTTCGTACAGATTATTTGAAAAATAACAAAAAAGGAATAAAATATTAAAAAATTAATTTATTTACATATACGTCACTGAAAAATAATTTGCAAAGAACTTTTTTCAATTGCAAATTTTTTCATTAAATAAAAAATGATGACAAAAATTTTTCGACTACATTGGTATTGTTTTCTCATTAATTGTACTTCGTTAAAATAAAAGAATGTTTTAAAATCACTGCAAGATTTATCACTAGTTCTAAATAAAATTAAACAATATTTATATTTAAAACTAAGGAATTTTCAATTTTTATTAGTTCACAATTAAGATATAAATCAAAAAATAATTCTTCCAATTGTAAAACTGCGTACCTAAAAGATATTGTGTACTTTTCACAGATTTAATCAAACTCACTGATGAGGGCCACCATTGTGTGCCGAAACGTCTGAAACAACTTAATTAGTTTCAATTCACCTGACCCCTAAGCCAAAAACTTACATCAACAATTTCTACAACATTTTTTTGATGGTCAATATAATTTCCCCATCGATTATTATTGTAAGAAATAATTGAAGAAAACAAATATTGTTTATATCTACTAAAATGTTTGCTTAGATTTCTGGAACTATAAAAAAACTATTCTTTGAACCTTTTAAAAAATATCACTTTTTTAATTGATGTCCAAACGAAAAATTTCAGTAAGATAATTTGTTATTCTTCTTGTTATCTGCACTATATTGTAATTATAACTTATGTCTCTCATAAAAAATGTCACCATGTTGAAGATTCTCGAATTTTTTGAATTTTTGTCTAATTGAACACATTTTATTGGGACAGTCTATAAACCTATTTGATATCTACCAAAAATGTCTTAAAACTTCTTCAACTATTAGAAACATAGCTTTTGTTAATTCTAGACATTTTTGGAAATTTTGCAAATAATATAACTTTTCTTTATTTAAAACTGTCATAAAATAATTTTTAAGACTTGTGGACATCTGAATTAATTTTTAAAAAATCAGATAAGAAAACGTATAAACAAGCACTGACAAAAATGTATGTTTTTCGGATTCTAATCTAACGAATCATGAAGATCCACTAAAAAGTAATTACTAATAATGAAATAACCAAAATTGATTAATTATTTAATTTGGAACGCCTTCAAACTTTTAATTAAAAATCATTTAATAGGGTTGTTTGCAAAGTCAGATATCATTTTTCCAATAAATGGATCTTATAGTATATAAAATTCCAATTATAAAAACGCCCATAAAATATTTTTTACACATTGTTTACTATTTTTAATTTAATGTTGAAATATGAATTTTCTATCACGATATCGATTGGAGGGCCCCTTTGACGTCAAAGGGGTCGGATTTTCCACCAATCACAGCTCACGTGTCAGTGATTCTCAAATAACTTTTTCTGTGCCGATGTTTTCTTTTGGTTATGTGCACATCGAAAATTGAAGTCGCAAAATATTGTTTAAAAAACATTATAAACATTAGAAAAACATTCAAAACCAAAACTTTTGTATAAAGAATTCATTTATAAAAGTACTTAAATGTAGTATTGTTTACTGAACAATTCGTAAATATGTACGATTTTGAAATGTGTTAATAATTGCACTTACTGTTTTCCTTTAACATACTACTGACTTTTAAACCAAATATTACAATCAATTTTTAATAATTTTTTTTTCTGCTGAACGACACAAAAAAAAATTATAACGCACCTTCGATTCAAATTAAAATTATGTGTTAAAAAATTATTTTATCTAAAGTCGCGAAACAACCCTATTTCCACCGTTTTCGATCTGATATTATTAAATCTTAATGTGCTTGAAAATCCTGAATTTCCAAATTAACAAGTTTCAGTATTGTTTTGTCAACTACAAGTTATCAAGACTTTCAATCGGAGGCTTGGGTTTAAAAAAATATTTTAAAACCTTCAAGATTTCAAGCAATTACAACAAATGATTTAATTTCGAAAACTATTAATTCAAAACGGCCTGGTTATAAAACTTAAAATATTAATTTCGTACATAATCTTCTCCTTCAAAATAGTACCATTTTTTACGCTTTGACATTCTGAATTTCAATTCTAAATCTTTCGACGTGATTAAAATTAAAACTTTAGTGAGAAAAATGGAAAAAAGCCGATTATTACTGTTTTTGTCAAAAAAAAAGACGAAAATCTCTCACGATCCAAGACCTGCAATTTCAAATCGCTAGCATTAAAAAATAATCAGTTCGAACTGCAGCGTTACCTCGATCGAGAGTGACTCTTGATGACTTTTGCGACAGCAGCAGCTGCAAGAGCTGCCTTGTCCCTGGCTTTATCATGATGCCTCGGATGAGTTGTCAATGGACTGGGTGCGGGGGGATTGAGTCCGGCTCGTCGATGAAGAGTCCCAGTTGGCGAAATGGATCCCTTGGCTCCACGGGGAGAAGGAGCGGGTGGGTTCATGAGCATCGCACCACGCAAAGGTGGTGCGAGGGCAGTTGGAGGTGTGGTTGGAGCTTTTGATTTAGCGCTAGCTCGGGACCTAGAGGGAGGGGATGGAGAACGGGACCTGGATGGGGATTCATAAGAAGTGTAGCTAGAGTGGCTCGAACTACGGCTAGAGCTAAAAAAATTGTACAACCTCCTTTAAATAACAATTTCCAAACAGCGAATTCAATGATAAGCCCAAATTTGATTTGACACTTGAAACTACTCTGACCTCTAGTGCAAAAGATAAGGAAGATATTGTTGATATGTATAAGCAGTGCAATAGAAAACTTAAGGCAAATAAATTGTGTGTGCAGAAAAAGAGTGAATTCTTTCAGGAAACTTGCCTGCTTGACGAATAAGATGATCCAGAAGAGTACGACTGTCTTCGAGATCTTCTTGAAGCGGGGTGGTTTCTACGAACCGATCCGGGTGATTTTCGGCGCATCCAGGGATCAGCCCACTCGTCTCCACGTCCTCTTTCTGCAGGCGGAGGTTCCTCTTCCCTCCAGGTCTTGGAGGATGGAATTCGCTCTACAATCACCTCCCTCGAAGGTCTTTTGTGTTTCTTTTCGTACTTTTCGTAGTATTCTCGTTCCCTCTCACGATCGCGTTCTCTGTCCCGCTCACCACGTTCTCGAGAGTGAGGTGGTGGTGGTGAAGAAGAGTGCGGAGCTCCACGTGGTGGAATAGCGTGATAATCGTATCGCTCTCTGTATTCCACTGCGTTTCTGCTTTCTGACTTGTAGTGGACTCGTCTGCAATAAATTAAATTGATTACTCACGTATTTGAATATCTTAACAAGATACAGAACTACAAGTTGACAGAGAAAATTAATGATCGTGAATAAGAGATCGACCATAAATTACGTTACCATTTTATGAGGGGGTGGGGGGGTCCTCGCAAAACCTATATTTAGTAACGGGTAGCGGAGGGGAGCCCTATTCAAAGTAACGTCACACGTACGTCATTTAGAATTTAGAGAATTTTTATTCTAAAAGTTCATATTGTCACGTTTTTAATAAGTTTTCCAGATGATAACTGTTTTTGCTAGACAATTAATCTTTTTGTTTAAAAACTTATGTTTTTTCTTGAAAATTCAACTTTTTGTTAAAGATTCTTGAATTTTATTAGAAATTCGTCGTTTTTGGTACAAAGTTAATTTGTTTGTTTAAAAATTCATCATTTTTAGTTGAAAAATCAAATCTCTGGTAGAGAGTTCTTGAATTTTTTAAAACGAGTTCGTTTTTTCCGTAGGGAATTAATATTTTTGTTTAAAAATTCATCGTCGTTGAGAATTCTTGAATTTTGTTAAAATTTTGGCCGTTTTGTGGAGCATATTAATCTTTGTTTAAAAATTCGTTTTCCGCTGAAAATTCAATCCTTCCTTAAAAATTATAGAAAATTTCTTACTTTCTTAAAAATTCATTTTTTTGGATGAGAATTCTTAAATTTTATTAAAAATTCATCTCTTTTGGCAGGAAATTAATATTTTTGTTTGAAAATGCGTTTTAGCTGGAAATTAAACTTTTTGTTTGAGGATTCTTGAATTTTATTAAAAATTAGAATTTTTTGGTAGTAAATTAACCTGTCTGTTTATTTAAAAATTAATCTTTTTCAAATGAAAATTCGACCTTTTGGTTTCGAATTCTTTAATTTTGTTAAAAATTCGCCTTTTTTTGTAGTAAATTCATCTTTTTGATTAAAAATTAACCTTTTCTAGCTGAAAATTCAACTTTTTGGTTGAGAATTCTTGAATTTTTTAAAACAAATTCGTTTTTTCTGTAGGAAATTATTATTTATGTTTAAAAATTAGACTTTAGTTGAAAATTCAATTTTTTGGTTAAGAATGGTTGACAATTCTTGAATTTTATTGAATCTTCGTCTTTTTTGGTATTAACTTAATCTTTTAGTATAAAAATTCATCTTTTTTTAGTTGAAAATTCAACTTTTTGTTTTGATTTTAAACTTGAACTACCTTCTTAGAAATGTATTATTTGCTTGGCGAATTAAAATTTTAGTTAGAAATTCATCTCTGGTTAGAAATTGAACTGTTTTATTGAAAATTCTTTACTTTTTAATTGAAAAATTACTTTGGTAATTGGGAATTTATTCCATTTTTGTAAGAAAATGATTATTTTTTAAATAAAATTTTAGCTTATTGTCAAATCAAAATTTCATATATTTCATTTCATAATGCAACTGTTTTGCATAGAAAATTCGTATAGAAAAATTGTTTTCTTTTTAATAATTTAAAATTATGACTTTTTAATTAAAAGTTTAACTATTCCATTTTTGGTTGAAAATTTACCTTTTTAGTTAAAAAATCCAAGAATACCGGGAGTAACTGTCACATAAAATTCAATTAGGCACATTTGAACACCAACTCTGAAAATAATTTTTTTATTTTAAGTGTTAATTTATTACCAAAGTTTATAATTCACCACACGGTCACGTAGACTATAAACACACAAAAAATCACTTTAAACGTAAAATCGAGTTTTACGTAAAGACTACATTACCTTCTGGGGGGGGGGGGGGGGGGGGGGGGGGGGGGGGGGTTAAAAATTGCAAAAAATAGGTAACGTAGTTTATGGATGATCCCTAAGTACCTGTAATATTCATGAGGTGCTGGAGGATAATATCCTTCAGGTTCATCCACATAATGATCTGGAGTAATTCTCGGCGCCGGCGCTCGAGCAACACGAGGAGGAGGAGCAACTTCTCTTGGAGGCCATCTCTCAATCGGAGGTTCAGGACTTGCTGGTCTCACATAATATCCAGCTTCTCTGTCTAATTCTTCCTGACCTAAGCTCAGGTTCATTTTTTTCTCCTCAAAATCCATATCTGATTCTTTACGTTTGTTGGCCTTTCTCATCATCTGAAATTAAAATATTCAAATTGTAAATCAACCTATGTTTTTTTTGTATCTATTTAGCATCTTCTCTACTCATCCAATCGATAATATCAGACTTCACAGGAACGTTCTTAGACTACACAGGAGACTTGTAAATTTAATTGTAATGAAGAAAAACTCACTTCTTTGGCATGACGCAATCCACGTTCCCAGGCGGATTCAGAAGCAAGCTCCTCCACTTTAGGAGCATGTGGTGGAGCCGAAAATCCTGGAAGTGGTCGCATCAAACTTGGTCGTTCGATATGGGGCCTGAACTCATGTGGAGGAGCAGCATGTGGAGGATAAGCCATGGGCCGGACCATGTCGAACATGGTGTAGTTACCCTTGTCAGTAACTCCAGGATGCAAAAATCTGCAGCTTACACCCCAAGTGCACTGACCGCGATTGTAAAATCGACACACTGGTCGCGGTTCTGTCTCTTCAGGACGAGCCTCGTCCCCGTCACTGAGCTCTCCTTCTTCCAACTCAGACTCTACCTTCTCTCCATCCTCCTCACCATCTTCCTTGTCCTTCACTTCTGCAGATTCTTTATCCTTAGCTTTATCTTTGTCCTTGTCCTTTGGCTCTTTGTCTTTTAATTCCTTCGGTTCTTTAACTGGCGCTGGTTCTGCTTCTCCTAAAATTAGAACACAACTTTGGAATAACTTTTAAGGTCTTTTCCAGGATAGGAAATCAAGTTGTACCGGTCACCTTTTTTGTACATCAAATAATAAAATAGCAGTTTCTTATGCATGTAAAAACATTAATTCAATTTTTCCATTAGCAAACGATTTTTAAGCAAAACACAACTACAAATAACCACATACTTTTTTTTTGCAAACCTAAGTCAAACTGGGAAAATAACGTTCAAATTTTTAGTGATGTTATACCGGTTTACCGTACTAAAATGGTTAGAAATATAAAATTTATCATAGAACTGATAACACTGTTTTGTTGAAATGACTTCAACCCGAGGATGCGAAAACGAAGGTTTCTCTTGATTTTGGATCTGAGGTGTACTATAACTATATTTTTTGTTTTAACAAGATATTCGCCGGATCCATTTTTGAAAAAAATCCATTTTTAATTTAAAAAAATCAAATTACCTAGTATTTCTCGAAAACAAAGAGAGATATTAAAAAAAAGTTAAGAGAAAAATTGTTCCTAGGAATGATTTGTACAGAAAACCCCCCTCCATAGTTTTTAATCTCACTTATTTTTTTATAAACTGGATTTTTTTAAAGTTATAAATATTCGCTAATCATGAGAACAGATAAATATTATTATTCAAATTATCTGGAGAAATTTTTTTTTATTTAAAAAACGTTATCAACTTAGGGTACAAGGTTATTAGTGTTGAAAAACATGTCGATGGTATGCGTACATTGCTAGCTTTTCTACTGAAAATAATTAGATCAAGAAGAAATCATTTATCACGCTTCGTTTTCGAGAAAAGCTTGGTACTTTGATTTTTTTTACATCAAAAATTTTGATGCAATTAATAAATTAATAATTAAATCAAAAAGCTATTTTTCATATGGCACAATATGTAAAGTAGATTTTAAAAGTGACCCTGAATTATCTGCACTACTCTTTTTAATTAAATATTTGAGTTACAGAAATTATAGAGTTCTTACAAATATTAAAAACACTACTTTAAAGATTATTCTGAAATTCTACAATATTTTTCTAATTTCCCCTTAACCCCGACTCTTGTATTAAAGAATATTACAAAACAAATTATTTAACAACAAAAAACTTTGTTTTTAGAATACAATATTTGAATATAATTTTTAATTTAGGTATTTTAACATCGACATTTTTAAATAATAATTTTTATGATTTGTAAATTGAATATCACCAAAACTATCCGTCATGCGATTAAGTGTTATTTGAAAAGTATATTTCTATGTTAAGCGCTCAGTCGTAAGAAAATACCTTGAAATTTCATTATAAAAATTCTATAGTCAATCAAAAATAAATTGAAGAGTTGCAGTGCAGAACTATATACCGAGCTGAAATGTTTCTGAATTGAGGCCACAAAAATATGATTAAAAACCCTTAAATTATGTATATATAATTTAAACTAGTCTTCGCATTTCAATAAAATAAATGTTTTATAAGCAAATAGTAAAAAATCTAATTCAATCTCATAAATTTTAATTTAATGTGCTACTTTAATATAAAATTTATTTTTACATACCATCTTCCCGTTCGTCTTTCCACTGTCCATCAGCTTCAAAATCTAGTTGTTCGTTTTCCTCAGCGAGACTCACAGGCGCGATTTTTTCCTCCCTCTCTTTCTTCTCGGCAATATTCTGCACCTCTTCAACCTTCTCCTCAGTTTTCTTTTTCTGATCTCTCTCTCGTTCCGCATCATCATCCATGCTTTCCAAGTCTGAAACATCAGATAAATCCTCCCCATGTGTAATGGGCGCAGTTTTTGATTTTTGTGCCGACTGAGACACATCGTCCATATCTCCATCAGAGATTTGTTCTCCATCCAAATCATTGTAAGAATTTCTCTTTTCATCTGGAGAATGTGGCGGCGAGCGCTGCTTTTTCCTAATATCCCTTGAAGATTTTGGCGACTTTGGAGAGCTTCTTCCAGAAATAGGAGACTGTGCAGAGCTGCGTCTTGACCTCGGTGATGGAGACCTCGGCGACCTCGGAGATTGTGGTGATCTTGGAGACCTTGGCGAATGATGTCTCGAGTGACCGTGATCTGCTGGCGACTTTGGACAATAACTTGGTGAAGTTGGACCAGCAGCATAAGATTTTGGAGATGCGTGACCTGTTGGAGGAGACTTGGGTGACATGGGACCCAAACGCTCGAATCTGCAATTATCTGGAGATTGAGGAGAGCTGCGATTAGATCTTGGTCTTGGAGAACTGTTATTTGACCCTGGTTGCGTTACAGAGCTGCGGTTCGATGCAGCATGAGGGGAGCTTGGATTGGACCTCGCATGCGGAGAACTGCGATTAGATCTCGTCCGTGGAGAACTATGGTTCGACCTTCTTTGAGGAGAGCTATGGTTTGACCTTCTTTGAGGAGAGCTATGGTTTGACCTTCTTCGAGGAGAACTATGGTTTGACTTTCTTTGAGGAGAACTATGGTTTGACCTTCGTTGAGGAGAACTATGATTCGACCTTCTATCAGGAGAACTGTCGTCCGACCTTCTTGGAGAACTATGGTTCGACTTTCTGTCAGTAGAACTATGGTTCGACCTTCTGTCAGGAGAACTATGGTTCGACCTTCTGTCAGGAGAACTATGGTTCGACCTTCTTTCAGGAGAACTTGGGTTTGATCTTCTTTCAGGAGAACTATGGTTCGACCTTCGTTGAGGGGAGCTGCGATTCGACTTGGGCGACTCTGCACTTTCATTGAATCGATATGTCTTTGGAGATGGTGAGCGAGACTTATGGGAACTTCTACTAGACCTGGGAGAGTTGCTTGGGGATCTAACGGATTTTGGCGATCCAGGTGACTTTATGGAAGGTGCTGCTGACCTTGGAGATTTGGATCCACGACCAGATGATGGTGAAGCTGGGGATCGTGCATGGTAAGAGTGCGGTGAACGACGTGGAGATTGAGACGCCACTGTATCAGGCGTAGCACTTCTACGACCTTCGTCAAATTCCTCGCTGGAAGAACTGTCTGAACCAGAGTCCGACATGTTTAACCTGCAAACAAGTCAGTAAGTTAGAATTTATGCGTTAAAAACGACGTTACAAGTGGAACTCTTCTGCACGTTGAGTCATTTATTCGTTTTTATAGCACGTAATGTCCATCCCTTCAAGGACCGCGTCTATGGATTAATGTATAGACTGGTCATTTTTATTTAATAAATATATGTTGATTGAGAAAGCGTCACATCGCTGGTACTTGAAGGGTTATGGTTTCAGGGCTCACAGCTGTTCTTGGATTATCTGGTAGGAAATTAGGATTGGAACATATTAATTCGAAATTAATTAGCGACGAATGCTTACAATAGATTTAAATTCAACTTTTTTATGCGATACTTTCATTATGAACTTTTATATTCGAAGAAGTAAAAATACATTCAATTCAATAAAAAATTTGTTAACAAAATAATAAAAAATGATTAACAGTGACTAGTTTTTAGGCTTGACCTGAGGAAATTATTTCGTATTGAGGTATAACTTATGGAAAAAATGGGAAAGGCTGTGAGTCCTGAGTACCTACCAGTGTAGCGATAAAGCTACAATAGTAGCATCGCAGGGCTTACCTGGATCAAAAAGAGCCCATGCGGTAATCGCTCTTGAAGGTGCAACGCGCGCGATCCATGTCGTGTGAGACATTTTACATCACGTCGGAAACTTTCATTTACTTTTTGATACTTTATACTTAAACTGAACTTTCACAGGTAAAATGTATACTTTTTTTAGGGCATACTACACGAACTGTTGACTTTTGTTTACTGAACTTTCAACTTGAACACAACACAAACTAAGGAAAACTGCGAACTGTTTGTACGTCACTAGGTACTAGAGTGAGCGAACGTTTGAACCTGAAAGAATGGGAGTTTGGGCGTACGGAAAAAGATTATCGGAGAGAAGGATGGATTTTGGAGCAAGGAAGTTGAAGGATAGGGAGGTATAAAAGGAAGAATTATATTTTCTATTAAATATAGAAACTTTCATGATACAGATTAACGACATAGGTTGCAGCAATCACAAGGAGTACATTGCATGACATTTATATATCCAGAATTTAAAAACTCAAATCTCTAAAGTTATGCGACGCGTGAGAACAATCTTGCAACATGATTAGGGGACTTGGGAAAGGGATACGTGTAAAGCGGCTGTGGACAAAGTTTCACTAATAATTTTGCAAGTCATTTCCACAAATATCGTATAACTTTAGACCCTTTACTCCCTTTAGAGTCTAGGCACTTAGTTTTTTTTTCTTTTGAAAGTGAGGTTATGTTAAATATTATATCTTAGATTAAGATAATCTGACATACATTGCTTTTCTGGAAATTAAATTCCATTTATGAATGTGATTGTAAAAAACTGTAAGACACTGCATATTTTTTGCATCAAATTTTGCCTCCAGCATGATCACGACTCATCAACCTAATTTTTGCATTCAGGGTCGCAGTGTCCTTGAATCATGGGTAAGAGAACAAAAATGAAAACGTACTTGTCAGTAAGTTTTTATTACTATCTTCATAATACAACAAACGGCATATAATTTAATGGGGCGTGTTTGTGTCCTATATCACTGATATAATTGAATGTAATGCAATTGGCTCTAAAATGGGAGATATTATAAGGTTACACTTGATCGCGTCATTGGCTGCAACCGATATTGTTAGAAAATACAATAAATATATCTCCTAGTGAAGAAACGCGATTATCCTATTGAACAATAACTTGGAGGGTTATGCTTGGGAGAATTTTGGTTCCTTACCTAAGGCCTTTTGTAGTTCAAGACTCCAAGGCTCAGGGCGGCCGGCGTCTCTCCGCTCGCCTACCTGCGTCGCAAAATTAGCGACTAGACGATTATTTGATATTATAGTCGACGATTCCTCGGCGAAGTTCAGAAATTCAGCTCACGATGCGCTCACTGATTTCAGATAGTAGTTACTCACCAACCCACTGCACTGCATAAACGGCTCGAACCAACGACACACAACGACACAACAGACAGCGCGATATTTATTTTACTCATTTACTGGCTTTACAACTTTTACAACATGCATACATTCCCCAGGTTCTGAAATAGTAACCAATAAAAATGTAGGTTAACTTTTGAGTAGCCAATCCGAACCCAGGATTCGCTTTTCTTTGCAAATATAAAAAAGATATATAAACAAATTTTTTGCAATAATTAAGAATTAGCCCTCATTATAAATTATTTAAGGCTCTAATCTTATACAGCTTGAAAGTTTTATTGTTGTGATTTATTTGTCAATGGATTGCGTCCATAAGTTTGATTTTGAGGCAACCTAACCTCAATTATTGGCCATTTCGATTTTGAACTCACGTGTTCTGTTGGATTTAAATTACTGAAATTATTCTCGATTTTTGAACAAATGCTGAGATTGCTGACAGAAGCAATTCTAAAATAATAGTAATAGTAATTTATATATTTGCTGTAATGGCATGTACTGTAGCTGGCAATGAGCGAGAAATTTTTAGGTTTTTTAAAAAAGCAGGTTGCTGCTTAAGATGCTGTTTACGATTTATAGGCTCGAGAAATGCTGAGTTTTATGAGGATCCTGTATCGTATTTGCAAAAGGTAAGCAATATATCTACATTATTTACGTTTTCTTAAAGATTTATCCAATTTTTACAGTTACGATTATAATTATGTTAGGCTATAACAAAGTTTTATTAACTCAGCAAATCAGATTTTCAACATTTTTTTTCTTTTAGTATACATTGTTAATTATAGCATGACGCATCGTTTGCGGTCAATTTTATTCAAGAATCTTTAAAAAAAATGCAAAGACCATTACGTTTATTTATGAAACTTCGAAAATAATTACCAAATTAATTTAATTTTAGTTGAAATACTTGGACGAAGCCGAAGTTGTTGACAATATACCTTGCATAGTTTGTTTGGGAATCCTGCAAAATAATCTGCTTGAAGTTGCAATTCAGAAGGTAATTTAATTAAATTTTCTTGTCACAGAAAATTTTTGCAGTTATAGGCCATCCATAAACAAAACGTTACAAATTTTGACAAAATATTTGAATTTTCAAACAAAAAAGATTCTCTATACCCAAAGAAATGAATTTTCAATTCAAAAAGAATTAAAAAAAGAATATTAATTTTCAACTAAACACTTGCATCAGCAATCAAAGGAGATGAACTTTCCAGTCAAAGAGACGAGTTTTCCAAAAAATAGTTAAGGTTTTAACCAAATAGTACAATTTTCAAGCCAAAAAGACGAATTTTGTATATGGCAGTTGAATTTTGAACAATAAAGTTACTTTTCAATCAAGAATGATTACTTTTCTAATGTAAAAGATGAAATTTCAATCCAAAAAGATGAATTTTTAACAACATAGTTGAATTTTCGACTAAAAATTATGATATTAACAAAATAATTAAATACTACAAAAGTATTTAGTTTTTTAACAAAACAGTTGGATTTCAAACCAAATAGTTGAATTTCACCATACAATGTTGTATTTTCAATCAAATAGTCAAATTTTCAAACAAAAATAGATTGAAATTCAATCATCTGAATTTTCAAGGCAAAGTTTTTAGCAGACTGTAGAATTTTCATCAAAAAAAGTTATTTTCAGCCAACAAAGATGACCTTTCTACCATGAAAGATGAATTTTCAACAAAAAAGTAAAGTTTTTAAGCTGAAGAGTCTATTTTTTTAGAAAACAGTGGACTTTTAAATCGGAAAAGATAAACTTTCAATAAGCAAGAATAATTTCGTACTGTAGAAGACAACTTTTTAACAAAATATATGAATTTTCTACCGAATAAATGAATTTTCAACAAACAAGATTAATTTTATACTCCAAAAGACAACTTTTCAAACAAATACATGAATTTTTTATAAATTACTTTAATTTTTAACTTATACAATATACAGAATACAGTTTCAATTGAAAATAGAATAGTTACAGTTTCGGATAAAAACTCTGATAACAAAAATGTTGAACAAAAAAAAGAAAAACACAATTATCAACAAATCTATTAAATTTTCAACCAAAAACATGAATTTTTGACCAATCAGATTAATGTTCTATCAAAAAAGACGAATTCCGACTTAGTTAATATTCAAGATAAAGTTTTTGCCAAACATGCAATTGTTAAATTTTCAGATTAACAAAAAAATTAAACAAAAAATTAATTGAATTTTCAACAAATTCAGTAGAATTCTTAACATAAAATGTGATTCAAATGTACGTTTATCAAAAAAGGATAAATTTTCAACCAAGAAGATCAACTTTCAACCAGGAAAGACGAATTTTCAACAAAATACATGAATTTACAACTCTAAAAAGTTGATCTTTTAGCTAAAAAGGATACATTTTTTACCAGTAACATTGTTAACAGAAAAAGAAAAATTTTTGAACAGAAAGAAAAATTTTTAACAAATACTGGAATAGTTCAATTGTTAGTTTGAACAAGTTATTTGCAACCAAACGATATGAATTCCGAATCAAAAATATAATAGTAGGCTTTTCAACAAAAAACTAACTTTTACCCAAAAATATAGTTGGATTTTCTTATTGGGTTTAAATTCTAAAGATTATGTAAGTTTAAACATTATTTCCACTTACCGAACTCCCTCTAATTGTTACCAATATTAGTTTTGAGTCTCTTCCCTTTAAACTGGTAATGTAGCTTATGGAAAGTACCGTCAGGCCACTTTTTCTATCAGGGCTATGCTACTGCATCTAATTAATTTATCCCTTTCAATCTTTAAGGCCTCAGAAGAAATCATTGCAGGAAATTATGATTGTGACACCTTTACATTGGCTCTGACGATTCCAGTAACAACTATACTCCGTGAACGATCTCTACAAATTTATTTAGGGCAATCATTAACTTTGCCTCCAGATGTCTTTCTCGACCTCAAGTTGCATACGCAAAGCGTTAAAGAAGTTTGGAAAATATTTTCTGTTCCCAAGATTGAGGAACTGACAAAAAAGATTGGGGAATCTGGAAGAACCTTTTCCCCGTTTCTTGTAGATGTATTATTTTCACACTCTTGTGACGAGGAAGAGTGTGTAAGCCTGTGAGTTTTTATTTCTATTTTTTAAAGGCGTGTAGATTATAATACGCACCACTGTGGGGCTGAAACAACTTTAAACACAAGGTCCTTGCATTTACGATTTTTCCGACTGATTATGGTAGTATATAATCCGAAGGGAATTTTAAGACCAAAAACAAACAATAGTTTGGACTATTTTTTGAAAGAAGTCGATTTTTATATTCAAAGTTTATACAAATAACAAAATTCTAAGAAGGTAATTAAAAATATCCATATTTATAGGATTTTCTAACTGATTTTGGTAGTCTGCAATTCCACGGATATTTAAGACGAGAATCAAAGAAATTCATCGCTTACTTTTTGAAAAAATTTCACTTTTACGTTAAACATATTTAAAATGGAACAAAATTCTAAAAGTTTAAGTGCGAAGTATCAGATTTTTTGACTGATTAGGGCAGTCTATAATGCCACAGACATTTTAAGTCCATCAGAAAAAAATCCATTGGACCCTATTTGAAAAAAGTAAATTTTTACATTCAAAATATTTAAAAATAAAAGAATCATATAATTGAAATTTTTTTCTGGAAAAAGAAATTCCCTATTCTTTTTTCAAATCTGTCGACATTAACCCGTGTCCCCGGGCTTTCGAGATTAACATGGGGTTTTGAATGGAAAAAGTTTGTCTTTCGAAAAATTTATAAAGAAGTACTTGTTATTAACTTTTTGTAAATTAAAGCTTAGTCACCCTTCAATTTTCATCCTTTTTTTGTTCTCTGCAAGAACAATTTATAAGCTCACTCAAGTATTTTTTATGTTTTTTTACATTTTATCATATTGTTATAAACAATTTATCAAAACAAATACTCCAGTGTATCAGTTTGTATTTATTAACGTTGTCACAAATTAAAAATTTACAAACCATTGATAAATAATACGCAATTTTTTAATATATGAAGGCCCATTGGCAGGCAAAGAATTAATACACTAAAGTATTTGTTTAAATCAATTGTTTATAACAATTATATTAAATTTTGACCATCATTTTTATGTTTTTTAAATTTATTTGTATTAATTCTGTCCAACCTCGCGGTAAAGTTACCTCTAATTCTATCAAATTTAATAAAAGCAGTGTAAAATACTAAATTTCTTTCTCTGTTGATATTTTCTCAATTTCCACTATTACCGACTTGAGTTATTCTTGCAGAAAGCGGTTCATTATTATTAATTAAACATTCTGAAACTTGGAATCATATTAATTAATTCTTGGCGATATTTTCTCTTCTTTTAAATAATAATTTCGCCAAGATTCCCGTTTTTACTTTTTAATACATTTTCAAAGTTTCTATAATTTTTTTAATTTAATAAATTACAAAATGTATATGTCTTTAAAAATGATGTACTTTGTAAACTTTAATTACACAAACTATGAGATTTAACTTTTTTTAAAATAAAAATGTTTATTCAATGAAATACTAGTTTCAAATTAGTACAAAATATTTATATATATACACATATAATTGGTTTGGTATTTATATTATAATTTAAAATATAATTAATTGTCTAGGTAAGAAAACTTGTGAATTTTTTCATACACAGAAAATAGAAACAGTAAGAAATAAGATATAAAAATATGTACTGCTTCATGCTTTTGTATGCAGTTTTTCTAGGATGACATGCAAAACAACATAATTGTACGGGAAATTCCTTAATTGAAAAAAAAAAACGGATGACAAATTCCATTCAACAGACTTATCGAATTAAATTCTTGTACCAATCGGTTGACTAGTGTAGGCCGTAGGTGTGTCTAGTGCAGAAAAAATCGAAAATCTAAAAAACATCAATTAATAAAAAATTCTTGAAAAATCAATGAAGAATCACATATAGAAGACTTGTTTTAAAATTTCTGTATCATTCGACTGATAGTGTAGGCGTTTAATTACTAAAAATAATACATTTCTTATGTTTTCTGAATCTGCTAAATTCAGTTTACCAATATGGGAAATAATTATTCGTAGTCGTTATTTTTTTCTGATTTTTTATTTATTCCAAAAGGTTTTATGCAAATCAGTAAAGAATTGGCTGGAATATCAAATGCATGTACGGTAACAAATTGCAATGAACAGAATAATTATGTAAGTTTTTTATTTCTTTTCCGTTAATATAGAATGTTAAAGTAGACATTTTTTGTGATATTTAACTTATAAATTATAAAAATCATGAGTTGAAAATATCGATGTTTATTTAGTTTCAGAATTAGAATGAACCATGGCCATATACCAGGTGTATACATATGAAACCGGTATTTTTTCAAGAAAAAAACACATTTATTTCAAGAGAATGATAACAAATATTTTATTCAAAGTATGCGCC
>NC_046658.1:73656552-73672458 GCF_010883055.1 Belonocnema kinseyi
CCAATTAGCACAAATGGTAAGTTCCGACAGTGCCTACAAGTGTGCCTACTGGCCGCTAAATGGCAATACCGGTTTCATATGTATACACCTGGTAATGGATTTTTGAAGGGTTTCAGCATTCGGTTTTTGAGTGTACACTAGATTACAAAACATCAATAAAGATTTTTAAAGTTTTCAAAATATTTTAAAGATTTTAAATATTTAAAATGATTTTGAACATTTTCCAAAGGTTTCAGGATTTTTAAACATTTAAAAAAGGCATGTACACCAGATTATCAATATTTCAAACAATTTTTAGAAGGATTTTACAATTTTTTAAAGAATTAAAGGATTTCAAAGATTTAAAAAAAGTACATCAGATTTCAAAGATTTAGAAATATTTCGAAGGTTTGAAACGAGTTTAAGAGGTTTCAAAGCATTTGAGAAGATTTTAAACGATTTCACTAAGATTTCAAATAATTCAATGCTTTGAACGAATAAAAAAGATTTTGAAAACAAATATTTCACAAAAATTTCCCAAAGATTTCGAACATTTCATAAAGATTGCAAGGATTTCAAAGATTTGAAAAAGGGTACAGTACACCAGATTTCAAAAGATTTTAATCTATTTCAAATACTTCAATGATTTCAAACGAATACGACAAAGTTCACAAATATTTCAAAGATGTGAAACTATTTCAAAAGGTTTCAACAAACTCGAGAAGATTTCAATGATTTCGAAACATTTAAAAAAATGTCACAAAGATTTCAAATATTTTTAAAACATTTGAAAAGAATCTAGAAGATTTTACAGAAATTTCAAGATTTCACAAAGGTTTTAAGTACTTCAAAAAATATTTCAACGAACAAGCTTATGTTCGCAAAAAATGAAGAATTTGTATATTTATGGTTCTGCTTTCTTTGAAAATTGTTGGACGGTAAAAAATTAAATGACTCATTTTTTACATCTACAACAAACGGCTAGCATTCTTTCGAGAATATATATTCGCGTTTATTTTTCACATAGCGGCGATTCAATACCATGAATTCGGATTAATTGGACTATATGTTGAACAAAATAGTTTCTATCGTAGAATATAGTGAAAAATAATGACATGAAAAACTATTTGTTAATCAATAGTCTAATTAGTTATATAATTCTGGAACATTAATGCTCTTTGCTAACATCCTAGGTTTCGAAATGTATAATTTATATACAATTGTATAATGTCTTGTAAATTGTATAATGTCCATGGGATTACAGAGTATCATAATCAGTTGGAAAATTTCATACATACAAGGACTTCGCAATCAAATTTCTAGAATTAAAAAAAAAACATTAAAAATAAAAATCGACTTTTTCAAAAAGGCAGATGGATTCTTTTTGTTTTTGGTCTTTAAATGTCTAAGAAATTACAGGGCACCCATTCGGAAAATCCCGTATGCAAGGATCTTGGAATTAAAGATGGTTCAGTCCCATCGTGACACTGCCTGCAGTTTCTAATCCTGCCTATTCCCCAGATTACAGAAATGTAATACAGCGAGACAATTTAAGGCTCGAAGAAGGAATGCCGATGTTAATTATAGTAGGAAAAATGTGGAGTCTACTTTAGAGACTTTAAGTGATGAACAATTTGAAAAACATTCTCCAATTCCACCGAAATCTGTCGAATCTTTTGCGTCAGTTGATAAAGTTATTTGTGCTCACAGTAGTATTTATATAGGAGGTAAGAACTCACTGTCTAAAACTGTCATTCAAGAGCAAATTATATATACCTACGTTTAAATTTATATTATACTTCTAATGAAATTTTAGGTCGTTATAAAAAAATGTCCAGAAACTTGTGTCAAACGCCATGGCTTATAAATGGTGAGAAAAAGTGTGAAACGTCGGTTCAAGAACTTCTTTGTGATTCCATAGTCAAATACGTCAAAGCTGACTGTGAGTCTCATTTTAAAGATTAATTACACCAAAATTTACCTATTTCAAATATTAAGATTATTTTTCTTTGTAGCAATGAAGTTTTTGTCTTCGGGAAGAGAAGATGTAGATGTAAGAACACTAAATGAAGGCAGGCCCTTTGCAGTTGAACTTGTCAATCCTAGAGTTACGAAAATTCCAGACGATTTAAGAGAATTGGTTTTAGAAATTAACGAAAGTACCGAGGACGTTAAAGTTACGAATAGTTTGAAGGTTCTTTCAAAGTAAGCAATCATTTTCATTATAAAGTTGACGCAAATATTCCTTCATGAATATTATATTAATATTGAAATAAATCTACATTTCAGACTAGATTTGAAGAAATTGAAAGAAGGCGAAAATGAAAAAACGAAAAACTACCGAGCATTGTGCATTTATAAACCAAAACCTGATACTTTGAATTTGATCCAGGGATTGAATGATATGACGAAATTGAAAATTGTACAGAAAACACCAATGAGAGTTTTACACCGGCGTCCTTTAGTTCCCAGAGTTCGAATTGTACATTCCATGAGAGCTCGTCTGCCAACACCTGAAGAGTTGAAAAATTTCTCTGGGGCTATCAATAATCTAGGTATTAATAATATTTTCATTCTTGATGTAAAAACTCAAGCTGGAACCTACGTTAAAGAATTTGTGCATGGAGATTTTGGAAGAACAGTTCCAAGTTTGTGTGATCTGCTTCAAACGGACGTTGATATCATCGCCTTAGATGTTACCGGAATTAATTTAAATTGGCCTTAAGTATGTATAAATATATAAACTTTGTATAAAATACTAATTTTTGTTACCAATTCGAATATCAGGGAGAATAATACACTCTTTATTTTTAGTAGCTTTATTATTTATTCTTTTCGCTTATCCATTTATTTAATTCAACATTTATAGCGTAGCTTAGAAACTAAATTTAACATTATATGCATATCTTAGGAGTATGAACTTGAAAGAAATTTGGTAAAATTACTCGTAACCTAAGCGATCACTTATATGATTAAATTAATGAAAATGATATTACATCTCAATAATGTTTTTCTTTTTATCACAGTTCTAAGTATTTTGAGGTATATTTTTTATTCCCTCAATATAAAAAAAAAGAGAATAATTTCTTTTGCAGAAATATTTGTATGTTTTTTTGTGCAAATTTTTATATTATTGCTTTTACTATTGCTAATAAGAGGACGATATAAGATTCACAGTTTAACGAGTGTAATCAACTGAAAACAATATTAGAAAAGAAATAATGATCTGTAACTTGTACTCCATATATACATCCTATTCAATTTTTTTAAAGTTACGAAGAAAACTGATGATCTTCTGATCTATATATGTGTTGTGTTAAAAAACCTTTAAACTAAATTGTACACTTATAGCTAAATATTCTAATTAGCATTGAATACAATCAGAAAATTAACAAAATATTACGTTCGGATAACTTAGGGATTGTCCGTAAACTACGTTACCATTTTAAGGGGAAGCATTTTTTTCTGAAAGTACAATTTATGTTTTTAATTAAAAATTCAACTTTTTGTTTGAGAATTCTTGAATTTTATCAAAAATTCATCTTCTTTGGTATTAAATTATTCCGTTCGTTTAAAAATTGATATTTTTTACTTAAAAATTCAACTTTTTGGTTGAAAATCCTTGAATTTTAGAAAAAAATTCGTCTTCTTTAGTAGTAAATTAATCTGTTTGTTTAAAATGTTATATTTTTTAGTTGAAAATTTATATTTTTGGTTGAGAATTCCTGAATTTTATTAAAAAATTCGTCTTCTTTGGTAGTAAATTAATCTGGTTATTTAAAAATGTAATAACTAGGTTTTAAAGTTAAACTACTTTCTTGAAAATAAAAGAAACCATTTTTTCCCATTTCTTAAAAATTGAACAATTTGGCTGAGAATCTTTAAATTTTATTGAAAACTTATCTTTTTTTGTTGTCGTAAATTAATTATTTTGTTAAAAATATAGTCCTTTTTTATGAAAATTAAACTTTTTGGTTGAGAATTCTTGAATTTTGTTAAAAATGTCTTTTTTCTTGGTAGAAAATTAATTTTTTTGTTTAAAAATTTATCTTTTTCGTTAAGAAAGTAATAACTAGGTTTTAAAGTTAAACTACTTTCTTAAAAATTAAAGAAACCATTTTTTTCTTTCTTTTTTAAGAATTCAACTTTTTGGTTGAGAACTCTTAAACTTAATTGAAAATTCGTCTTTTTTTTTATAGTAAATTAATCTTTTCTTTTAAAAATGGATCTTTTTCGCTGAAAATTCACTTTTTTTGGTTGAGAATTCTTGAATTTTCTTAAAAATTCGTTTTTTTTCGGCAGAAAATCAATATATAAAAAAATTTTTTTGGGTTAGCATTTAACAACTAGGTCAACTTGTTTGGTTAAGAATTCTTGAATTTTGTTAGAAATTCGTTTTTTTCGGTAAAAAAATAATCTTTTTGTTTAAAAATTCACATTTTTTGTTACATATTTAATAATTAGGTTTTAAAGTTGAACTACTTTCTTAAAAACTAAAGAAACTATTTTTTTCTTTTTTAAAATTTCAACTTTTTGGTTGAGAATTCTTGAATTTTTGTATTTTTTTATAGTAAATTATTCTTTTTATTTAAAAATTGATCTTTTTTGCTGAAAATTCAACTTTTTTGGTTAAGAATTCTTGAATTTTGTTAGAAATTCGTTTGTTTCGGTAGAAAAATAATCTTTTTGTTCAAAAATTCATCTTTTTGGTTACATATTTAATAACTAGGTTTTAAAGTTGAAATACTTTTTTAAAAACTATAGAAACCATTTTTTTCGTTCTTTTTCAAACTTCAATTTTTTGGTTGAGAATTCTTGATTTTTTTATAGTAAATTAATCTTTTTATTTAAAAATTGATCTTTTTTGCTGAAAATTCAACTTTTTTGGTTAAGAATTCTTGAACTTTGTTATAAATTCGTTTTTTTCGGTAGAAAAATAATCTTTTTGTTTAAAAATTTATCTTTTTGGTTACACATTTAATAACTTGGTTTTATAGTCAAACTACTTTCTTAAAAATAAAAGAAACAATTTTTTCTAATTTCCTAAAAATTGAACAATTTGGCTAAGAATTCTTGAATTTTGTTAAAAATTATTATTTTTTTAAATTCATCTTTTTCGTTAAAAACTTAATAACTAGGTTTTAAAGTTTAACTACTTTCTTAAAAATTAAAGAAACCATTTTTTTTCGTTTTTAAAAATTCAACTTTTTGGCTGAGAATTCTTGAATTTGGTTAGAAATAATATTTTTGTTTAAAAATTCATATTTTCATTTAAAAAGTAAGCAACTACGTTTTAAAGTTGAACGACTTTCTTAAAACATACATTTTTTGTTTGATGATTTAAAATTTTAGTTACAAATTCATCTTTTTGGTTTGAAATTGAACTGATTTGTTGAAAATTCTTTTTTCTTTAATTACTTGGGTAATTGAAAATTTACCTATTCCATTTTTGGTAACAACTTATATTCTAATCGTTTTATTTAGATGAAATTGTTTTTATAATTAAAAACTATTTGTTTTAATTAAAAGTTTAATTATTATATTTTTGGTAAAAAATGTACCTTTCTTAGTTTAAAAATTCAATAATACCCGGATTAACTGTAATATAAAATTCAATTTGGCACATTTCAACTCTTACTCTGAAAATAATTTTTTTTATTCTAAGCGTTGATTTATTACCGAATTTTATAATTCAACACATAGTCGCGTAGACAATATAGACATATTGGCAACGTGACTCGCTCTGAACACAAAAAAATCAGTATGAACGTAAAATCGGGTTTTACCTGAAGGCAATGTTACTTTCGGGAGGAGGGGGTGGGTAATAACCAAATCAATGGTTATCAACAAGGGGGAAGTGGGGGTCAAAAATTGACCAAAATTAGTAACTTAGTTTACGGATGATCCATTATCCATATTTACTATAAAGGGTGGTAAATTGTTCATTATTCTAGATTTTATAATAAACGTTTTTCAAACGTTAGGCATTTTGTATAAAATTACATAGCGACTTCCATTGCGTATCTGTTTATAATAGGTCGAAGCTCCTGTTGTGCATAGTCTTCCGGTAACGGAAGTTGAGAAACCAACTGTATTAACGCTTTACCGGTAATTAAGGAATCGGTCGACTGTAGCATCAACATACTTTTCGCAAGTTGGAGAGTTCTTTTCGCTATTTCAGCTTGACACAATCTGAAATATAAAAATGACAAAATAACATAATTAGTTCCCATGAATTAACTAATAAAAAAATGTAGAGCCCGAATTTCCCAGGTATTTATTGTGTTTTAGTGGCCACACTGGAAAATGTGTGGTTCATACCTGTCTTTTGCTGTTGGACATGGCAAAAGGTTGATTTTCGAACAAAGATTCGTCAGTTGAGGTCGTAAAAGTTCTAGTTTGTAACAGATTTGAGTGAAATTGTCAGTTTTTAAGAGAGATTTTATTTCAGCGGTGATGTCCAAATAATCCCATAAAAGTTGACCTTGATACATCCAGCCACTGATCACGTTGCTTCCCTCCTCTTGAATCAGTGGAGCCAGCAGCGAATTCAGATAGTGATAGTTTTCTGAAAACATTAATTTTTAATCATGCACCTTATCAATAAAAAACATAAAAAAGAGATTAAAAGTATACACTTTTACCATTTATAATTGCATCTGCTGCAAGGTATTCATTAATAACTTCATGAGCTTTGTTCCACATCTCAGCTTGTGTGAAGTACCAAGCAGCTTCCCCATATCTGTAATGATTTAATATAATCAACTTGGAAATTTTTGCTCCTTCATTTAATTCCCAATAAAAATCTATCAATACCTTTTCAAAGCACAGGCCTTGACCCCTTTCGCCTCATTAATCCATTCAAACTTTATCCCAAGTTCCTCCCTCAGGAAATTTTCCCTTTTCTCGTATTCTTCATCTTCATCCAGCTCCACGTGCCTCGCTAGCAGATCCTTTACCGCCTTGCGTCTTCTTCTAGAATGCTTTAAATGTAAGACGACAAAAATCGCCCAGTGCCACAAATCGTAGGTTTCCAACTGAGCCGCAAAATTAGCATGAGTTAGAGCCTCTACATCTTCTGACAGATGGGAATAACCCAATCCAATCAGGGCTGCCTGGATTAACCAACTCAGCCTGTAATCGAAGGAATCAGCTGTATGATTTAGTGGATTCAAAATTGGCTCCATAGGATGATTACCAGTAGAGTGGAGCTTTAAGAGATGAAAGCAGAGATCATAAATAGCTTTTTTATGATTAAACTCGACTTCATAGTCTTCTCTAAAATACTGTGGTCGAGGCTCAGCCCCGTAAAGATCAGTCATGTCACTTTTAAAAGATTCTTCATAAAGTTCTAAAGCATCCCGGATGGATGCAGTTGGCAATGATAAATACCACAAATGAAGAGCCAATGCTCTTTTCCAATCCAAATTTTCACACACATTAACCGTTCCCCGGCTGCTACAAATCAGAGGTTCTCCAGCTGCCAACATGAACATTTTCAATCTATAAATCGACATATCTGCATCAATATTCATTTCCTGCCAAAGAGCAAGTTGCTGTTTTACCAATACTCTTACAGCCGTTGTCCCACCCAATTGGGACATCAATAAAGCCAGACAATGATCCCCAACTACATTTCTTGCGAGGGAACAGGCATCGTCGAGTTTATTGGCCGTGAGTAATTCGAACATGATCTCATCTTCAGAATCAATTTCTGCAATATTGAATCTTACTCTTTCCTCTATTACATTTTTCAACCAATCGCTGAGAGCTTCTTTTCGAACAATCAAAGTGTTGTGGTCTTCTTGATCATCATCTGGTTTCAATTCTGGAAGGTATCCCCAAAGCGAGATGCACAGTCGCCAAACTTCATTATAATACTTGATCATCTTGTCCTCTGAATAATTATCAGACTTCTTATCTAGAACATGCTGCGTCTGTTTGAAATGAGCATGCAAGACATCAACAGCTGATTTTCCGCTAGGATTGCCAATCACTGGACAATCGCTTTCCTGACTCACGATAGAATGGTCTAGTTGAATCTTTAGATGACTTTCAATGCTTTCTTTGAATGTAATTACATAATCGCTGCTCTCTGAACTTCCCCCTAATATTTGCAGACGCTGGACAATACTCGAAGTCTCGTCTTGGAAGTGTCGACCTGAGATGTAAGATCCGAGAAGACTGAGATTACTACGCACAGGGAAATTTGTTGCTTGTTGCTGAGTATTTAGAGTGATAAGAGTTAGTCCGGGTCCCCAACTTGCTCTAAACATTCTTCCCATTGGAATACCGAGGTCTGCTATACAACTTGCACGGAGTTTACTGATGATAGAATCTTTGAGTGGTATCAGTTCAGATCTCGACTTTAAAACAACAGTTTTGGGTTCAACAATCGGGGCTGGTAATATTTTACGAAAAAGTTTTGGTTCTGCTTGAGAAATTTCCTCCATCTGTTTCGGTTTTAATTTTTTCTGGTGGACTATTGAATCGAAGCGAAATGACTGTGACAAATTTGAACGAAGGATGGGTATATGTTCCATCACTCTGGAATGGTAATCAAAACCCAATTTACAATTTTTATGATATTCGCTAGCTGCTTCTAACATTATATCTTCCGTGCCATTCCTCTGAAATAAATCGGCTTTCATAAGCTGCAATTTGTGGCTATCGATTCCGATCATTCTCGCATACATCGAAGTTGGGCTCGTTTGTTCTTCAAATGTGCAATCTTTCAGTAAATCAGACTGAAAGTTTGGCTGGAATCTAAATTGTAGTTCAGAGCAAAAGGTCTCTAAATCAGATTGACACTGAGGCTGAAATTTGGGTGGAAATGTAGAGTTTTTTAAAGGTGAGATGACTTTAACATCTGTACATTCCACTCTTTTCTTCTCAGTGGAGTTGCTTTGAAAAGAAAGTTTGAGTTTCTTTGATCCGAGATACTGAAAACTAGCTTCATTATCTTCATCTTCAGAATCACTCAAACCATATTTTGAAAAATGTTCCACTTTAAAAATCCAGGAACCAGTCTCTGGGCGATATTCAAGGAAACGAGTGTCATGTTTATCAGAAACGCGCCTAAGCTTCCCCTCGTAGTTCATTTCCTGAAGACGATTGGGATCTGTGATTGCCTCATGTCGCGATTTGTCCTGCGGCCAGACGCCATCCAAAGTAACCTTGGCTCTTCGATTCAAACCCTGACCAATGGGAGGCTTCTTATCATCGTCGGGATATATAATCACTTCTTTGTGTCTGAAGTGGACAATGTCGTCCAGATTCAATCCGTAAATGTCAAACGAATCTGAAAAGTAAACATTTCCGTATCCTTCTCGCCCGACTGTAAAATTAGGAACGATGCAGGTTTCATCGCAAACGTATTCATCCAATTTATCAATAGCAGGAATTGTGTAGTAGCCAACTCTTTGAAGCTTCACATTAGCTAATTTTGCAAAACTCTGTGACGGCAGAGATGAACGTGGAGCTTCGACGAGTTCCTCGGGAGAGTAGTCTGCGTCTCGTTCAATTGAGTCTGAAGAGTTTTTATCAACACTCGATTTTGAGGAAACAGAAGACTGATTATGGTTCCCGATTTTCGGTCTCAATGCCATCATGGTATTGCCAATACCTTCCGGAGGAATATCAGAACCTCGGAAAGGTGATTCTTGACCATCAAAGGCTGCTTCTTTGGTCTTTATCGCAGGCATTGTGGATTTTAGCCACGATACTGATGACTGGGGATCAGTAGGAGACTGGCTTTCTTGGTTTTCCTTATTAGTGCTTTCAGAATCTCTACTTGAAGGTCTCGTGTTATCTGGAATACTGCCATTCAGAGGAGAGTTGATATTTTCGACAGATTGGGATACAGTCACGTGTTTGGGACGTAGAACTAGACGTTTTGCGTTTGGCCGAGGTTGAAATGCTTCTACTAAGGAAGGATCTTCTTCTTCTAGACCTTCGAATAAGGACTTCTTGGATAAATTTGAAGAAGTAGCAACGCTAGCCTTAATCCTCGGCGAATTATTTGTTGAAACTTTGTACTGTGGACTGGTCATTCTGTTTGTCGGGTTTAAAGGTTTCAAGAGTTCTTTAGCTTTACCAGAAGCTGGAAGAAGGTTTTTCAACAATGGGGAATTTCCGAAAGGTGCTGAGACTAAAGCCAAAACCTGCTGATGAACTGGAACTGAACCTGCGTTTTGTTGAGCCTGGTTCATTCCAACTCCACCAAACATATTCATTCCAAGTGATGGCATTGCTGTCGTGATGCCAAACCCAGGGGAGGCGTTAAAAGCAGGCTTTTGTTGATTAAAGGCTCCGCTTGAAATAAGACACGAATTTGTTCCACGACTGGTTGGTGCTCCGAAGGAAAATCCAGTAGTTTGGCCAGCAGGTTTGAAGGTGTTGAACAAGGAGGTGTTTGTGTTCTGGGTTGTTCCGAAACCTAGATTGGTACCGAAAGAAGGTGTTGTAGTGCCTCCAAAAGTAGAAGTACCAAAACCGATTGTTCCGGCTGGTTTTGCTCCGAATAAACTCGTTCCTGGTTGTCCAAATCCACCGAAGCTGGTACTTGTTGCGGGAGCTGTCAAAGCAAAGGCAGATTTGTGTTGATTAAATAATCCAATACTCTGGTTCGGTTGTGCTGTTCCAAAGCTTCCAAACCCAGTATTCTGAGTCGTTCCAAATCCAATTCCAGATGCTGGAATAGTATTGGTGTTTGAGAATATAGAAGCTGGCGCAGCTGCACCGAATGGTTTGGCTTGGGTATTACCAAAAAGACTTGAAGAAGCCGTAGAGTTATAAGGGAAACCGCCAGTCGTTGTTGTTGGTACACCAAAGCTTGCAATTGGTTTGTTGAAGAGACCAGTTCCTCCTGGTTGGTTTGTCGTTCCAAATCCTCCAGATGTTGATCCGAAACTTGGAGTCACAGTACTTGTTCCTGCAGTAACGGTTCCAAAGAGTGAAGGTTGAGCTGGAGTTCCGAAGAGGCCAGTTGCTTGATTTTGCGTCCCTTTCCGCCCAGCTAAGTAATCCTCAAGACGCAATTCTTCTAAGGATTTCGATTCATATTCTTTCATGCAAGTAATGCAATGATGTCGAGTTGATATCGTTTGAGTCACTCCGTTCTTCATCATTGTGTCAGTTCCTGTAACTGGATTGAATTTTAGGACTGTTCCAGTCATACCGGTTGCCGTATTGGAGGCTCCAAAGCCAGTTGTGGAACCAAACAAGCCCGCGTTTGTGGAAGGGTTTGTTTGGCCAAAAGGCGTTGTTTGTTGAGACGTTTGTTGTGGTTGGCCGAAAAGGTTCGTGTTTGTTGATGTACCGAAACCAAAGCCAGCAGGTTTAGTAACTTGACCAAATGCTGGAGCTGAGCTAGCTCCGAAGAGGTTTGTGTTTGCAGTTTGTTGCGTGCCGAAAAGGTTGGCATTTGTGTTTGTACCGCCAAAGCCTAGAGTACATAGGACATTTAAATAAGAGTTATAGTTTACGTTTTCACACAATTCGTATACACATTTTGGATTTGTTTGTTTAAAGGATATTGATATAACCTCCGAATGATGATTGGGTTGTGATAGGTTGTCCAAACGCGGAAGTTCCAGCTGAACTTCCGAATAAACCTCCTGATGTAGTACCTGCTGGTTTTGTACTGAAAAGAGAGGTATTGGTGCCGAAGGCAGGTGTCGCTCCAGTACCAAAGCTAGTCGTTGGCTTTCCAAATGCAGATTGAGCAAAAGGACTGGTTTGAGTTCCTGTGTTAAAAGCTCCTACAGAAAATTGAAAATATATTAATTATTCTTAATAAACTGAAAGTAACTTTCACAACAATGGGTTTATAATGTATACTCTATAAATTATGAACATACCAAAGGAGGTATTCCCAGTTTGGCCAAACATGACTGGTGGTAACAGTGTCTGAAATTTATTTATTTAAAAATTAAAAAATACAGAATTTAATGAGCCTTGAGGTTGATGAAAAATATGAAATATTAATAATGATTTTGAGTTTACAGTTATAATAAACAACTCTAATAAACTGAACAAGATAATATTTTAAAATTAAGTTTTTGAAAGAGCATGAACTATAAATATAGAATTGGCAAAGGATTATTCCGAAATTATAGCAAAAAATCTAGCCACTACGCGGGAAAATTATAAATAAATTATAAAGATAATAAATAGAAATAAACTTACTTGAAAATATTAAGAAAATGTTGTAGTCCCTACTTTTAAAGAAGGCTTTTATTTCAAATTAAAAAGGAAAATTATTTACTAACAGCCTTAATGAACACATTCTCCTTGCGATAATCGTACTTCAAGCACGATTTTTTGTATGCATTTCTATAATTCTATAATAAATTGAATATGATTAGAAAAATTTATTTTTTCCAAGTCAAAAATTGCGACTAAGTTTTTGATTATTTAAAAGCATTTCTTTTATACAAAAAAAAATAATTGTAAGGGTATTTTTTATAAAAAAAGACGTTTACCATTTTTTTCCATAAAATCTATGCCAATAACAAATAATATAAAAAGAATTCTTTCAATGAAACGTTTTTTGATAACTTTAGAAAAAATGAACTACATTGTATTTGCGTTCATCAAATGCACTTTGATAACAAAAATATGTAAAGAATATTTCAATATTTATTAATAAGTAATTATTTAGTAAAAAATATAATTATTATACAACCCAGATATTAATTAAAGAATAGCACTTTCAATTGTAAAATTGTGAATGGTTTCCAATTCACCTGACCTTAAAAGCAACAATGTACATCAACATTTTCTGCGACATTCATTATTGAGGGCCAATACAACTCCCAAGCGATTATTATGAATAATTCAGTAAATAACCGAATTTTTATGAAAGTCGGCATCAGTGGGGTTTTCGGATTTCTAAACAAAAATGTGGGGTAAAACCTTGAAAAATCGACATTTTTTAATCCAAAATCTGTTAAGAATTCGCAACTTTGTTAGAGCACCCCAAAGTTTCGAGTACTCAAAAACTTCCGCGATTGAAAATGCTGTCCGGGTGAACAGCACAGACTGTATACAACCATGCTGGAAATTGAAGTTTTTTGTTTTTAATGATATTTTTTAAGATTAAAAGAACAGGGATCACAGCGAAAAACAAACTCGAAAAAAGGGAGAAATAGGGTAAGAATAGGAGATAGAATATTTATTTTTACATTTAGAAAAACATGAAACAATCTTTTTACAACAAAATTGTATAGTTTTTAAATCATGTTAAATGATTTCTGCCATTAAATATTTGTTTGATTGGAGCCATTGACTCAGGTAATTGCAGATTAATTCACGGCGATATATAAAAATCCTGAGGGAACATAAAATTTATTTAAAAAGAAATCAATTTTTATGTTTTAAATCGTTCTCATAATCAAGAATATTTCCTTTTCCAAAATTTCTTTCATTAATATTTAAATCGTGATACTTTTAAAGTATAATTAAATATTCATATACAAGATTTTCTATTTCATCCTTACTGTGATTAATACGTTGAATGTAAATGGAGTTGTTGCATCTCGACAAACTTTTACAAACAGTAATCAATGCTGTTTAACTCAGATTAAAAATAGTTTAAAATTTAAACAAAAACTGTATAAATTCTTAAAATCCGTATAAAGCCCTTTACAAATTTTTAATTTATTCCCTGAATTTCTCTAGAAATTTCTTTAAAATCCCTTGAAATCGTAAAAATCGATTAAAATAAGTAGGAGTAATTTTAAATTTATTTAATATAAATTAAAGTTATTTATTAAATTTCTCATTAAATTTATTTATTTTTTAAATGTTTAAATGAAATGCACATGCGCGATCACGTCTCTGGGAACGAAATATCTTGAAATTCTTTGAAATCTTAAAAAAAACTTAAATCCTAAACATTTTCAGAAATGTGTTTATATCCATATCCCTCGAAATCGTTAAATTCCTTATAAATCCCTCGAAAAAAATCAAATTTATTTCCAAAAATTATCTAGAAATTCGTTGAAAACCCATGAAGTCTCTGCAAATCGTAATAATCCATTGAAATATGTAGAAATTATTTGAAATTCCATGAATATAAATGAAATAAAAATTAGTAATGAAATTTTTTTAAATAAACCGTTTAAACGGAATGCATACGCTCAAAACGCATATTAACTTATCTAGATTTTTATTTTTTATTATTAAAAACAAACAATCTAAAACCTCGTAATGTTGAATTTAAAAACATGGGTGTTCTAAAAATGCTTCCATAAATATTTTACTCACATTTTGGCTTTGTTTATATTTGAAAAATTTTCATGTCCAATATTGATAATTCAGGAATTATTGAATTTAAAACGTCTAGAAATGGTATAATATTACACAATCAAAACTGTTTATTTTCAAAAGATATTCATTTGGAATTGTCTAAACATTAAAAACAGTTTCTTTTGCAATTGTTTGAAATGTACCAATTTTAATTTAAGGAAAAGTACGAGAAATTCAAGAACTTATTAGTGTTCAAAAAAAATATAATCAAGATCAATTGTAAAACTTGTAACGCTTGTTTGAAATTTGGTGTAATCGAAAAACAATTGTTATAATATGTAGATCATAATGACAATCGTTATTCGAATTTAAATTGAAGTCTAAAACGTGGTCAAACAAAGCATCGTTCTTTACTATAGTGAATTTGAAAAATATTGAATCTGTATAAATTCAACAAAAAAATACTTTAGACTCAAGTTTTATTAAATCGCAAATAGTTTGAAATTATTAAAATTCAAAAAAGTTAAATTAATTATAATAGATAATTTTGTGAATTTAAATAGCGCAGTAGCATATTATAGTTTTGAATAGAATAATTTTGTAGATGTAAAATAAAAAATTGTATTTTCAAACATCGTATATATATAAAGAGATATTGGGGAAAGGGGGAAGTTTTTCGAGAATGGGGGAAATTTGAAAAAGAGGAAATACAGGGGAAAGATTGTGAACTCTGCAAAAACGACGGGTCTTATCAAAAAATGGTATGCAGCAAGTTTATATAATTTTCAGATAAACAACTTTGCGTTTTACCATTTTATTGTATTGCGAAAAGCTTAATTGAGAAATGGGATTTTTTGAAAAGCATTTGCGATAGATAAAAGCAGAATCATTGATAAAAAATATCTGGTTAACAAAATGGTCCTTTTTTTAAGCCTTGTGAACATATGACTCTTGGATGTTACCGTGCTCTGCTCATTCAGTGAGCCTGAAAAAATCAAAATGGGATGAAGTTCGCGAAAGACAATTTTCAAACAAAGCAAATTAATAACTTCTCATTGAGAACGTGTTTAGTGACCAGCAAATTAATGAGAGTAAAAAATTGAAGGGTGACACTGCATAACCAAAAAACTGTTGTTTTTAACATGTTTTATTTGCTTAAAAATGCTCTAAAATTCCGCCGCAAACTAGGGTAAAAAATATTTTATTTTTTGATTGTTTAAACAAGTTTTATTTTAAAAAATCGTTAAAATATTCGAGATACGCAAAAACTAATAACACGATTCGATTCTACGAAAAAATTACATAAAATGTATGTATTGAACAATGTTTCGTTTTATCCAATTTGTTATAATTGTATAGTATGCATACAAATTCTGTACCACGTAATTGTTAATTTAAACTACGCCACCAACTGAGTTCGTAAAAAAAATGATGTAACATAATTTTCTCACATAACAAAAATCGTGTAAAAAAATAAAAATGTTGTTTTCCTTAAAAAATCATCTTTTATTTTTTGCGCTATTAATTTTCCAAATATTTCATGACAAAATAATTTGCTTGAAAGTTTGAAAAAATTGGTATTTTTAATTTTTGAACAGTCTATTTGTCTTCTTTCACTGATATATTTTATGTCAATGAGAGTTTTGAAAACAATCTTGAAAATTGGTTACATTT
>NC_046658.1:73672558-73682322 GCF_010883055.1 Belonocnema kinseyi
CAATGTTAGAAGTAACATTTAATGGTGAAATCCCTTTATGACAATTATTGGACAAGAAAATTTGCCTGATGGATAGGATAGGAGAAGAAAAATCAAAACAATAACACATCAAAGAATAAAAACAATGGGAATATTCAAACTCTTGATAAATATCGTAGTTTAGAGAATGTAAGGAATTATGCATCTAAAATCAAAATATATATTATATTAGAATTAAATATAAAAGGAATTGTTTTTAAACTTACAAAATTGCGGAGAAGCAGAATTATTTGTATGGAAGAGTTGATGTTACGTCAATTGCATATTGTAATCTATATATAATATACGAGCTATATATTAATTAAAATTGTTTATTTTCAACCGAAAACATAATTTGGTTTTCTAAATAAATAATATCAAAATGTAAAAATTCACGATATCATGTAATTGCATATATATGCACGATATGCACAGAATACGGAGCCATATAAAAGGAATTTTTGGGTAAAGGTGTAAAACTGTCACAGGAGTTTGGTGGACTTTATTTTCTATCAGTATTTATGGCTAAGAAAACGGTATACACTGACAATTTGGAAAATCGAATAAACACTGTGTGTATAAACAAAGATGTAAATACACAACTGTCAACAACGCAATTTGTGACGTATGGCATTACCAAGATCCTTTGTTAAGCTTCGTGATTCGTTACCAGACTGAGCCACTTGAGAGTTCCCGTCGACTTTCATAGAGAAATCGTACTTATCTGACTATGGTATATTATTTTTAAAGTTAAAAAAGTTTTTTAGACAATTTTGAATACATGGAATACTGTAATTACCAAGAAACCAGTAATTTTATTTTATACTGTATATTTTTGAGTGCTCGAAAACTCTAGGCTCTCAAAACTCGGTAAAGTCAAGATAAAAACGATAAGGGAACTTCACCAAAGCCTAGATGCTGCACCTCACTAGCGAACCTTTAATAAGTTCCACGAACTAAAAAATCCATAACTTAAATAGAGATGGAGACATATTTTTCTCTTTTTAACGAATGGTATATTTTTAGTTCTTGAAACTTATTATAGGTTCGCTAGTGAGGTTCCGCATCAATGCTTATTCTATGTCTCTGTAGTGGGATTCCGATGCCGCGTTGAAAGTCGAACTCTGGTCGAACGAAAGTCAAACGTGAGTAGATAGAAAGCAGCCCTTTGCGTCGACCATGCAGAGTTCGAAAGGCGGTAACTTACCGGTAAGTTCTCAGACTTGACACAACAAAGTAGCAAAATTTCAAATAGGTGTACAGTCTTACATTTTTAAAAATGATTATTTACCTTATTTTACTAAATGTTAGTAATATCAATGTACATTTAAAAAATATAATTAGTTTGAGAGTTATTCCAATCTTTACAAAACGTCGAATTTTGAAGTTTTTGGTTGCAGTGTTTTTTATAACGTTGATATTTTGCCGCCAATTTGAATTTATTAGACTCGAAATTTTATTACATTTCATGTTATAATGTGGAAACGTTTTTATAGTTTTTTTTTCATTTTTTTGAAGCGACAGGTGAAAAAGAGTATAATTTGATCAGACAGCTGAGTAAGATAATGACTGAACAACGAAGAATATTTATAAATCACAACAATAATATTTAATATCCTACTTAGTTTTCTTCATTCCAAAAACTAGAAAGTTAGCATATTTAGGAACGGCTATCAGACTGAGTAAGTTTAACTAAAGTATTAATTCTTCATGACTGATACAAACTGTTCTAGATTATAACCGATAAATCAGAGGAATGAGATTTATATAATACTCACTGTTCTACGTTAATTATTCATCTTCAGCTGAGTATCATAGGTACTTCGTTTTTCTAATATGAAAAATTATAATTGTGAAGTAGTGTTCAATTTTACTTGAAACTTGTTCGAAACTAAAGTTTAATCATTTTTGAAAGAATTGATGTAATATTGATAAATAAAATTCTATTTTGAAAAATATGATTTATATTGCATATAAAACTAAAAAATTATTTTTATTTTAATGTTTATATGTTATTTAGGTTTAAGTACATTGAGTATAAACGTCATTTAGCTTAAAAAACAATAAATGATAGTAAAGAAATGAAAGTTTTCGTCAATTTCCGATAAATTTTCGCATTCTCGGTAACATACCGTAACGTTCTCCGTTACCTTCTACGAACCAGTGTTACAGATGGCACCCTAATCAGTCGGTCCCGCTTTTGCATTGAATTGCATTATGAAACAGCAACAATAATTTAAAACTCAATACTACTTACAAATAAAAAGGCAACGAATTATGAAAAAATAAGAGTAACTATGATTTATAATTCTAAGAAAGAAAAAGTCATGAAAATATGTAGTTTCGTATGAATTAAATTTAATTTTGAGATGCACTTTAAAAGCATCAGTTTGGATTTCATATTTCTATTAATTGTTTTGCTAATATTATCTATTTTATTATTTGTTAGAGTTTTGGAAAAATGATTTGTTGTTAAAATTATTATTGCAGCTGATAAATAAAATTAATAATACTTAAGACCTCAACCAAAAATTTTCAACATAGTCAGAAGATCAGAAGAATTAATAAAAAAAATATCTTGTATGTTCAATAGGGCGTATCGAAAAAACAAAACGTTGCTTGCGCGAAGTTCTAATAGCAATGAAAACTTTATTTTGGCAGTCAAAAACACTACCCTAAAGTTTAATTACAACAAAAATCCCTCTGTCTCCGCATCATAGATATAGCTCAATATCTCAAAAAACCGTAGCACTTCTTGAAATGTGGAATTCCTGGAAGCGACTGTCTGCCACTGCCGGCAAGCAGAGGTATGAGAAGGCCTTTATACGCTTTATACGTACCCATCCTTGCTAATGAAGAAGCCAGCGCCACGCAGTGCTCATAACGATGGACCGGTGCATTACTGCGCATGCGATTGAAAAGAATGCTAGTTGTGGTCCATTTACATTTCGCATTTATCTCATTCTAGATTTTTCTTTGTCCGTGAGGATTTCCCGGTTTGGTGGAAAATCTAGAGTGAGATAAATGCATGTCATCTTTCCGTGGTAGAGTGAGAGAAATATATATATTTTCCGTCTGCATTCAAGAGAGGTGTAAATAGAGCATAATTCATTTCTCATTCATGCATGCGCAATACTGCTTCGGCCTCTCGTTGGGAGCACTGGCGCCACGGTGGGATTAATGTCACTCACTGGTGCCCATGATCCAAGAAAATTGGTTCCCAAGAAGAGGAAGGAGACTGTTCGGTTACGTTTCAGCAAAGTTTTATTTCTGTTTACAAATTTTGACTTGTTTATACATATCTTTTGAATAAGAAAATTAAGTGTTGATAAACTTGCATGCAGAATTAGTAACAGAATGACAGGGCAGAGGTAATATATATGATGCTAAAAAGCTATTATCTGTAATAAGTAACATCAATGTAACTAAAGTAACCAAGCAATATTCATTGAAAAATCAGTTAATTTGACGTCGAAATTATTTTAAAAAAATGTTTGATTAATGTTTGAGATGTGGATAATCAGAATATATGATATATTTTTAAGTATAATGCATATCAGATGCATTTAAGGACAATGAAATTTCGATGGGCTACGTTTGAGGTTATATGTGCCCATATAATGAAAAACATGAAAAAGAAATATTTATGTACTATAATCGTTTAAAATTACGCGTCTGCCAAAATAATGGCTTTATTTCTTATTTTCTTATGAAACTTCTCATTCAAATGTGTAGAATTTAAAATTATGGTATGAGTATAAAATCTATTAGATTATTTTTTAAACTTTATGAATAAAGACTAAGAATTTACTATTGGGGGCCATTAAAAAAAAAGTAACGCTTCTTCCTGAGTTGTTAGCCCCCCCCCCCCCCGTTAAGACAATACATGTTTTTTGAATTGCTCCTGATTGTTCGTCTTTCATATTATTTTTTATACCGAAATGTGTGCTAAACTTTTTTTTCTTTTGTTATAGATTGCAGGTAGATTATATAATAAATTTTACTAGAATTCATTATTAACTGTACGAAGCCATTGATGTTTCGACATCAAAATTTCAATCACAAATGAGCTTTTGTAATAATTCTGGTACGCCAGGAACAGTCGTGAAATTTAATCCAGTTTATGCAGATGAGACATTGGACAATAAATTTGGAGTCTCTAAAACAGTAAAAACCGTACAATTTTGTATAACTTTTATGAAGGAGTATGAAACAAAATCTCTAGAAGAATTGCGATTTGAAGATTACACATTAGGCCGAAAAGGGCCACAAGTTCAGATAACTGGATTGTTTTCTGCTAAAACTCAACCTTCATGCTTTGGCAGTTTTTCATCAAAGTCAATCCGAGTTACTCCTAATTTTGCGTCGACATCTTGTGAATTTGAAATGACGAGCCAGTCTAGAGAAGTTGGTATATTTAGCAATCCAGATACAGGATTTTGCGAAGTGACAACAACTAATACGTTCGGATTGAACTATAATACTCCTCCCAATATTTTCAGTACTGGTAGTCCAACTAAACCTTTGGAAACAGCATTAGCAAGTCATCCTACATACGCAGCAACGATACCATTTTCAACGCAATCATCCTCCGGAGGTGAACGAAGTGTTGTACATTTTTTACAATGGATTACACTGGACTTACATTTTTATTTTAATATGTTCTTGTTCTAGGTTTTAGGAATGCGAACGCAGTACTAGATTTCTTCGGTAATCATCAACCCACAACAAGCCCTTTTGGCAAATTTCAAAAAACGCCTTTCGCTCAAAGTGAAATTTCCAACAATTCTAACTTGATAGGTTCATCTGGAACAGTCATAAAGTTCATTCCAGTCACAGGAGTTGACACAATGATTAAGTTCGGAGCGACTCAAATTGTATCAACCCGGCATCATTGCATAACTTGCATGCAAGAATATGAGTCGCAATCCTTAGAAGAATTGCGTCTTGAAGATTACGCAGTTGGGCGAAAAGGGACGCCAAATCAAGGAACTAGATTCTTCGAGGCTCCAGATCAACCTTCACTTTTTGGAGTCGTTGCCGCTGGAAGAAGTGTTGAGACTCCACGTTTAGGATCAAAATCTTGGGGATTTGAAACGAAAACCGAACCAGGAGGAACTTGTCTCTTCAATAAACCAATCACATGCTTCAGTGCACCAACAACAACGACTTGCGGTGTCCCATTTAATTCCACGACTTCTTCAAACCTTTTCGGCGCTAACACGCAAGCGAAATCATTTATTGCGGCTGCACCAGCTAATGTTCCAGCAGCTGAAACTGGATTCGAAAAGACTCAGAATACTTCTTTTGGAACAGCGCACGTAAATCATAATATTGGATTATTCAATCCAAAGGAATCTACCTTTGCTTCGCCAGATCTCTGCTTTAATACAAACATTGAAATAAATAAAGAAGAAGCCGCCTCGATTTTACCATTTTCTTCGAGTAATGAATTCGGTGGATTTCAATACACCTTAACTACGAATACAACAAGTGTCTCCGATGCGAAACCTCCAGGAACAATTGCTGGTGGAAACACAAACTGCGCAGTTTCTTCCACATCTATTATGTCCATTAATGCCAATACTGAAATTGTAACGCATGCAGAACAACTAATTGTAAAAGATGATAAAATTCAACAACTGACTAACGAGTTAGATTCCTTAAAATTGGATTTGAAACATGTTAAGGACGAATTAAAAAGCTCTCCTTCGAAGGGAAGAAAACGAGTTATTATTCAGAGAGAAAAAGAAAAGGATAAGCTACTCAATGAGGAACAGCAGAAGAATAAAAGACTGATGGCTGAGATCAAAAATCTGAAAGAGCAAAATAATAGTTTAGTGAATTTAAACATCGAATTGCAAAAGGCGATGTTGAATCGCACGGCCAGACGCCAAGGTATATAAAAACTTTTCAATTATTAGTTTCTTTTTAATAATGATATTTCCCGATGTGTATATAATTAATATTTTGCAGGTACGTTAAAATATCTACTAAGGGAAAATAGTATCGCCGATGGCAATGGAGATATTAACCGAAAAGAAAATAATGACGGAGAAAAAATTTCGAATTCGTTACATGAAATGTCTTTCTCAGATAACATGAATAGTATCGATTGTGCTAATGGATGCGATAAAAAAGAAACATTTGATGACAAAGAAAGTAAGTTCAAAATAAAACATCTATTTTATTTGAATTTAGATACTGAATTTTATTATAAATGACAAATGTTTTACGTTTAAATAATTTTGAATGAACTTTTCCGAAATGTTTTTTTTGTTAGATAAATTCACTCATCCCGCATTCGATAAATTTAAAAGAATTGATGTTACTTTTAATAATTCGATTTCGCATAGGGGACCCTACTTAAATTACGTAACAGGTCAGGGGTGGGGGGAGTCGGGACATTTTCTTACGGAAGGGGGTAGGCGGTTGTTCACTCATGTACGTAATGGTTGCAAATTCGCTAAACTCTCCTGAATATTATCTTTTTATTTATAAATTTTATTTTTTGATTGAAAATTCACCAATTTTCTCAAAAAGACATCTTTTTTTATTGGAAATTCAACTGTGTTTTTTTAAAATGCCTTTTTGGGTTAAAAATTCAACTTTTGTTTAAAATTCATATTTTGTTCCCATCTAGGGTTCGTACTAAAACTACGTAACAGTTTACGGGAGCTATAATTACCGAGATTGGTCAGGGAAAAGTCAGGAATTTAGAAAATAAATCTGGCAAAAGACGGAGAATGTCTATAACTATAAGTAACTCCCAAGCAGAATAAATTTGAAGTTTTTGAATTTGAATTTGAAAATGTTTTATTCCGTTTAAAAAAGATTCCAAGTTTACAATGTTGCAAGTTTAAAATCCTGGTCTTTGAATATTAATCGCCAGGAAAAGGGAAAAATTGGTCAGGGTTATAAAGATTTATTATTTTATTTGAAAATTCACACAGATCGTTAAAGTTATTCCTTGTGGTTCAAAATTCCATTAATTAGCAGAAAATGAACTTATTGTTTAACATGTTTATTTTGGTTTTCGAAAGTGAACTGAAATATTCTTTGGGTGAAAATTAAAATATTTTTTAAGTTTTTTTTTTTTTTAATTTGATCTGTTTCAGAAGAAATTTTATTTCTCTTGAATAAAAATGCAACTAATATTCGTTTGAAAATTCAACTTTTTTTAAGTTTGTTTTATTTTAAAATTCACCTGCTTGAGCAGAAATTACATCTTGGATAAAAATTCAACTGTTTGTTTGAAAATTTAACAAAATTTGTTGAAAAGTCATAATTTTGTTTGAAAAATTTTGCTGTTTTGTTAAAAGTTTAACTGTTTCCTAGAAAATTTACTTCTGGTTTAAATTTAATATTTTGGATTTTATTGTATAAAAATACAACTGTTTGGCTGAAAATTCTACGGTTTTATTGAAAATTGAATTATTTCGTTGATAATTAACTTTTTGTTTAAACTTAATATTTGGGTGTTAAAAAGAGAACTGAAATCCTTTCTGGCTAAAAATTCAGCTATTGGTAACTATTTCGTAGAGAATTAAACTATTTTGTTGAAAATTCGTTCTTTTTGTTTAAAAAAATTCGTCTTTTTGGATTGACATTTCAATTTTTCCGTCGAAACTTATTTTTTGTTAAAAAATTCATGTTTTGATCTTGAAAAGTCAACTGGAATTTTTTTGGGTGAAAATTCAACTATTTTTTTTTTTAAATAAAAAATACGACTGTTTCACGATTAATTTAATCTTTATTTGTATAAAAATGCAACTAATTGATACAGAATACCAAAATTTTGTTAAGAAGTCATCCTTTTTGGTAAAAACTTCGTCTTTTTGTATTGAAAATTCAATTTTTTTTGTAGAAACTTATTTTTTGTAAAAAAATTTTTATTTTGATCTTGAAAAGTGAACTGAAATCTTTTTTCGATGAAAATGTAACTATTTTTTTGATCGTTTGAATAAACATTTGTCTTTTTCACGAGATATTTGATCTTTTGGGGGAAAAAATGAATCTGTTTGGTAGACAATTAAACAATTTTGTTAAAAAGTCATACTTTTTGGTTAAAAATTCCTCTTTTTGGATTGAAAATTCAATTTTTTTCGTAGAAACTTATTTTTTGTTTAAATATTCATATTTTGATCTTAAACAGTCAACTGGAATATTTAAAAAAATAATTTTATTGGAAATTTATCTTTTTGATTTAAAAATTCATTTGTTTTAGTAAAAATTTAATTTTGTTAAAGAAAATGTTACTTTTTGGTTAACAATAATTCTCCTTTGTTTGAATATTCAATTATTTTGTTTGAAAGATTTGGCTGAATCAGTCTGTTAAGAAATAATTTTGTTGCTGAAAATTAATCTTTTTTAACTGAAAATTTAAGTACTTGGGTAAAAGTTAAACTACATCGTTAAAAATTTGGTTTTTATGGAAGGCTGAATGTTGGAAATTTAACTGTTAAGTGGAAAAGCCTATTTTTTAGATTAAAATAATTTTTTTAAAACTAAAAATGGATCTTTTTCATTTTTTTAAGATTGATCTTTTTTAGTTGAAAATTCTCCCTTTTGGTAAAAAAAATTGTTTTCTTGGTTTGAAATTTAATTTTTTTCGGGGAAAAATGCATCAGTTACGGGGAAAATTAATTTTTTGGTGAAAAGACATATTTTTTTTAATTCAATTTTTGTAGAGAAAATTTGTATTTTTGCTTAAAGATTCAACAATTTCCATAAATTTTTTTTTCTTGAGTGAAAAATCTTTATTTGTTGAAAATTCGTCTTTTTGGTTAACAATTTTTTCGTGAGTGAAAATTTCATCTTTTTTGATTGAAATATAAACTATGGCCCTTTTTTGTTAAGAATATATATTTTTAGTTTGTAAATTCAACTATTATGTTGGAAATTTAATTATTTTGTTAAAAATTAGAGTATTTTGTTAAAAAAGCCATTTTTATAGTAGCAAAGTACCTTTTTTTGTTTAATATAAATTAATACATTTACAAATTTTTAATATGTATCTGAAATACTGTTTTATTCTGTTTATGAAAGATTCTATGTTAAAAGTCAATAACTAGCCAAACATTTAAGGAAACTAAAAATTACGTAGAGTAAGGTAATGTTATTTTATTACTAATGGGACTATCATCGTACTCTTCAAAGTTTAAATCTCGCTTCCCATTATGCAGAGTAAAGTTGTTTATAGCTCTTAGTAGCAGGTGGTACAAATGTAACAGCTTGAAAATGAAGACGAGCTCGTTTCCATGAAAAAAGGTTTAAACTAATATGAAATAATTTGGTGCCGAATCTCACTTTAGCATGAACCATATGAATTCAAATCTCTTTCTAGAAGAATATGTAACTTTTATTTATTTTTAATCAATAACAATATTTTTGCCTACTTTTTGCAGCTCCTGACATTAAAAAGAGCTTGCTTGTTGTGGAACAATCGCCAAAGTTTACTATAACTGTCGAGGATGATTATGCAGGACCAAGACTGGAAGATGGAAAGGTGACTTTCAAATTCATGGAAGAATTAGTGAAGTATTACAAAAAACAAGGAAAGCTTCATCGCAATTACGCTTGCAAGATTCTTTTGGATGCGAAAACTTTATTTGAATCGCAACCAACTTTAGTAGATGTCGAGATTCCTGAGAATGGTAAATTCACGATCGTTGGTGACATACATGGACAATTCTTCGATCTTCTCAATATATTTGAGATCAATGGGTTCCCATCAGAAACCAATC
>NC_046658.1:73682422-73690517 GCF_010883055.1 Belonocnema kinseyi
ATCCTTGTATTTTCAGTTGCGGATGATTAAAAACCTTTTTCTCGTATTTTTCTTAATCTATATCTATTTATAATCAATAGCTATTTAACGGAGACGTCGTTGATCGTGGTTCCTTTTCGATAGAGTGTATATTTACCCTTTTTGGATATAAACTCTTGTACCCAAATCACTTCTTCATTGCCAGAGGTCTGTGTCATCTTTCGCAAACTTCTAAATACAATTTAAACTTTATTTGAACATTCACGTTTTTCTCTTATCAATCTAGGAAATCACGAATCAGCTTCAATGAATGAAAAGTATGGATTTGAGGATGAAGTGAAGTCAAAGTACACTTCTTCAATGGTTTCCTTGTTCACTCAAGTTTTCAACTGGTTGCCTTTAGCTCACTGTATCAACAGCAAAGTTTTTGTAAGTAAATTTGTAAGATTTGTATTTAAATCGAAGAATTTAATAACCTGAAACTAAAAATTCGGCATTAATCTTTTTTTCAGCAAGTTTGTAATTTGGATTTTGTGTGTTGTAGGTAATGCATGGTGGACTTTTCTCGAAAGACGACGTGACTTTGGATGAAATTCGGAAAATCGACAGGAACAGACAGCCACCAGATATGGGAATCATGTGCGAATTGTTGTGGTCAGATCCACAATCAGAACTAGGCAGAGGACTCAGCAAACGCGGCGGAAAACGTGGTCTTCAATTCGGACCCGACGTTACTAAAAAATTTCTCGAAAAAAATAATCTTGACTACATTGTCAGGAGTCATGAGTACAAAGAGAATGGATTCGATGTGTGTCACGACGGAAAATGCATCACTGTTTTTTCAGCTCCAAACTATTGGTAATTTCGAAATATATATTTTTATTGAATGCGTTTATAATTTTCTTTATATCAAACTCAAGTTGATCAGTGGTCATTGGGTCGCAGAGGCGGCGGAGTCCTATGAGCAGGGAGAAGCAAAGTATTGATCCCCCCCCCCCCTTCTGAAATCGAATGGTTAAATTCATCGGATCGTTTGAATTTGTTCAAAACTCTACCTGAAATGTTTGTGAAATAATTTATGTATTTGTGAAATCAATATAATTAATACGAAATTTTTGCAAAATCTTTGTCAAATCTCGGGGAAATCATTAAAATCTTCGTGAAATCCTTCTTAAATCATTGGAAATCTTTGCGAAATATTGATAAAATATTTTATAATATTTGTGAAATTATTGAAATCTTTGGGAAATCATTGAAATCTTTGCGAAATATTTGAAATCTTTGCGAAATATTTCAAATGTTTTGGAAATATCTGATATTGTTTGTGAAATCATTGAAATCTTTGGAAAATCATTCAACTTGTTCTGAAATCTTTGCGAAATATTTCAAGTGCTTTGGAAATATCTGATATTGTTCGTGAAATCATTGAAATCTTTGGCAAATCATTGAAATCTTTGGGAAATCATTGAAATCTTTGGAAAATCATGCAAATTGTTCTGAAATCTTTGCGAAATATTTCAAATATTTTTGAAATATCTGATATTGTTAGTGAAATATTTGGGAAATTATTGAAATCTTTGGGAAATCATTGAAATCATTGAAATCTTTGCGAAATTTTTTGGAAATAATTCAATGTGTTCACAAATATTTGCGAAATATTTAAAAATTGTTTGTGAAATTATTGAAATCTTTTTGAAATCATTGAAATCTTTGGAAAATCATTCAAATTGTTCTGAAATCTTTGCGAAATATTTCAAATGTTTTGGAAATATCTGATATTGTTTGTGAAATCATTGAAATCTTTGGCAAATCATTGAAATCTTTGGAAAATCATTCAAATTGTTCTGAAATCTTTGCGAAATATTTCAAATGTTTTGGAAATATCTGATATTGTTCGTGAAATCATTGAAATCTTTGGCAAATCATTGAAATCTTTGGAAAATCATGCAAATTGTTCTGAAATCTTTGCGAAATATTTCAAATATTTATGAAATATCTGATATTGTTTGTGAAATATTTGGGAAATTATTGAAATCTTTGGGAAATCATTGAAATCTTTGTGAAATTTTTGGGAAATAATTGAAATTATTCACAAATATTTGCGAAATATTTAAAAATTGTTTGTGTAATTATTGAAATCTTTTTGAAATCATTGAAATCTTTGGAAAATCATTCAAATTGTTCAATCTTTGCGAAATATTTCAAATATTTTGGAAATATCTGATATTGTTTGTGAAATCATTGAAATCATTGAAATCTTTGCGAAATTATTGAAATATATGGGAAATCATTCAAATCGTTCTGAAATGTTTGGAAATCGTTGTGAAATATCTCAAATATTTTTAAAATATCTGATATTATTTGTGAAATTATTGAAATCTTTGTGAAGTCTTGGGGAAATAATTGAAATCTTTGAAATTTTTTTGAAATCATTAAAATCGTTCTGAAATCTTTGCAAAATATTTTAAATATTTTCGAAATATCTGATATTATTTGAAAATTATTGAAATGTTTGGGAAATCATTGAAATCTTTGGGAAATCGTTCTGAAATCTTTGCGAAATATTTCAAATATTTTTGTAATATCTGATTTATTTGTGAAATTATTGAAATTTTTGTGAATTTTGGAGAAATTATTGAAATCTTTTCGAAATATTTGTGAAATTATTGAACTTTTTTGGGAAATTATTGAAATCTTTGGGGAATCATAAAAAACTTTCTGAAATCTTTGCGAAATATTTGAACTATCTGTAAAATTATTGAAATATTTGGGAAATCGTTCTGAAATGTTTGGAAATCTTTGCGAAATATTTGAAACATTTTTAAAATATCTGATATTATTTGTGAAATTGTTGAAATCTTTCTGAAATCTTGGGGAAACATTTGGGAAATCATTAAAATCGTTCTGAAATCTTTGTGAATCTTTGCGAAATATTTAAAATGGTTTTGAAATGTCTGATATTATTGGTAAAATTATTGAAATATTTTCGAAATATTTGAAATATTTGTGAAATTATTGAATTTTTTTGGGAAATTATTAAAATCTTTCTGAAATCTTTGCGAAATATTTGAAATATTTGTAAAATTATCGAAATATTTGGGAAATCGTTCTGAAATGTTTGGAAATCTTTGCGAAATATTTCAAACATTTTTGAAATATCTGATATTATTTGTGAAATTATTGAAATCTTTCTGAAATCTTGGGGAAGTCATTAAAATCGTTCTGAAATCTTTGTGAATCTTTGCGAAATATTTCAAATGGTTTTAAAATGTCTGATATTATTGGTAAAATTATTGAAATCTTTGGGAAATCATTGAAATCTTTGTGCACTCTTTTGAATCTATCTGAAATTTTGCTGAAATAATTGAAACCTTGTAAAATATTTTTCAACTTTTCGAAATATTTGTGAAATTTTTTTAGTCTGTCGGAAATCTTTAAAATCTTGGTGCACTCTTAGAGATCTATCTGAAATCTTTAAAATCTTCGTAAAATCTTTCGAATTCTTTGCAAAATACTCGAAATATTAAGAAAGCATTTGATAATATTTTTCAAATGATTAGAATCGTTGTGAAATGTTTGGCAAATCATTAAAGTCTTTGTTAAATCTTTTTAAAAATGTATCCGGAATTTTTGTTAAATATTTAAAACCTTTGGAAAATCATTGAAATCTTTGGGCAATCTTTGAAATCTATCGGAAATCTTTGTGAAATATTTGAAGTATTTATGAAATTTTCTTTTAATTTATCCGAAATCTTAGAAAAATTATTAAAATATTTGCAGAATCTTTTAAATATACCAGGAATCTTTACGAAAAATTTGTAATCTTTGTGAAATGATTGAAATCATGATGAAATTTTATAAATCTATCCGAAATCTGTGCTAAATATTTGATGAAATCTTTGCGAAATACTTCATATTTCTGGAAAATTATTGAAATCTTTATGCTATCTTTCAAAACTATCGGAAATCTTTTTGAAATATTTTTAATCTATCAGAATTCTAGGTGAAATCTTTAGAAAATAATTGAAATCTTATAAATATATCCGAAATCTGTGTTAAATATTTGAAATCTTGGCGAAATATTTGAAATCTCTGGAAAATTATTGAAATCTTTGTGTAATGTTTGTAAACTAGCGGAGATATTAAAAAAATTCGAAACCTTTGGGGAACTATTCAAATCTTTCTGGAACCTTTAAAATCTACATACATTAGAAAAAAACAAAGAACACAAAAATGACTGAACTGCTTAAACTTTTGATCGAAAGTTTTTCGTGGTTTTCTTATAGATATAAATGGTTTAAAAATTCTGTGCTTATTATCCTTTTTTTCTTATTTTTATTTTTAGTGATACAATGGGAAACCAAGGGGCCATCATGATTCTTAATGGAAAAGACATGACATCTGAATTTAAATCTTTCGAAGCAGTTGTAAGTACTGAATTTATTAAAAATATCTTGAATACCCATCTGAAACCTATAGAAGAATTATTTTATTATTTATTTTTTTCATATTAGCCACATCCGATCGCAATGCCAATAATATCACAACCAAAAATAAGGTCAACGGCGGCATTTTGGATTCCATGCAGAGATATAAACTGAAAAACTTGGAGCGTTCTGGGTTTAAAATTAATATAATAGAATATTATAAAGGTAGGAGTGTGCAAAAAGCTCGAAACTGCGAGTCGACTTCGGGTTTACTCGAATAAAAATCAAAAGTTTTTCAATTTTTGCATTCAAAACCTTTTAGGAACTTGAAACTTTGGGGTTTTTCAGAAAGCTCAACTCGGTTCGATTCGACTAATTCGAACTTCGAGTTTTAGGCACACATCTATTTAAAGGCAAAGTGAGATTATAGAACTGATTATTATTATTATTATGTCTTTATTATATATGAAGCGATTTATTATATTGTTTAATATTCTCACTGGATTCACACATCGAGTGTGATTTTTTTTTATATATTGAGAATCTATATCATAGATTTTAAGGTGTACGTATTAGCTTGTTTTTTAAATAACCAACGACGATATTAATACCGTTTTTATATATTACTATATCTGAATCTCTTTACGCGACATACTGTGAGCTAATTTTCTATACAAGTTTAGTGTTAACAATTTTGATATAATTTTTGGTCATGTTAATAAATAATAAAGGACGTTTATTATGAGAACAATATTCAAGATTTTTTCTGTTTTTCAAAATCCAAAGTATTTTAATTACAGGCCTGGGGCTGAAAACGCTATTGACATATTTGTCACTTTTTATGAGCGATCACACTATTTTGCTACTATTTCGTAAAAATGACACTAAATACATTTTTTTCACGATTAACCGCTAATGCCATTATTTCTTGAATTTAGAAAATATTTTAAACTTCTTCCCTAATTGGCTAAAATAATATGCATTTTTTCTGAATAACAAAGTAGTTCATCTTTCAACCAACAAAGAATGAATTGGCAACGAAAAATGTAATAGTTGATATTTTAACCCAGAAAAAAAATTTCATTTGAAATCAAAATAGTTGAAATAATAAAAAAATGAATTTTCAACAAAATAGTTGAATCCTCAAGAAAAACAGATTAATTTTTAACAAAACTGTTGTATTTTTAATTAAGAAAGTTAAATTTCTATTGATAGAGATGAGTTTTTAAATGTAAAAAAAAGAATTTTCAGGCAAGAAAGATTTTTCAGATAATATGAAATGCTATTCAAAGTGTAGAATTTTTAAGACAAAATGATGAGCTTTCTTTAAGACAGTTAAATTTTCAACAAAAAAGTTCAATTTTCAACAAATTACATACATTTTCAATTAAACAGCTTAAACAACGGATGTGATGTTATTTCAAGTTTTATTTGATTAATGTTTATATTTTTTCTGTTTATAAATTCTTCAAACCAAATAGTTGAGTTTTTTAATTTTTTGAATAAATTTTGAATCAAAATTGGCGTAGTTAATTTGTCCTTTGGAAGAACTAATTTTCAATTTAAAAACCGATATTTCTACAAAACTGTTTAATGTTGCATTTCATAGAAATAAATTTTCAGATTGAAAAAATGAATGTTTCACGAAATAGTTGAATTTTTAAACAAATCAAATGTTTATTAGTGAAGAAATAAAGAAAACTTAAATCAAATTTTGAATATTGATTGAATAAGTTTTGAAGTAAAAAATACAAAATTTAACCAAAAAAATATCAATTCCTAACGAAAAAATTAATTGTAGACTTTTCAAACAAAAAAAAAAAAAAAAAGAACTTTCAAGCGAGAATGGCTGGATTTTCTTATTGTGTTGTTTTAATTATGTTTTCACGAGAAAAAAGGGAAATACTGTAAAGCCTGCGATAAATAATAGGAATTTTGATCATTTTTAGGCTAAAGAATAACATTTTATATAAAAATTAAAGTTTAATTTTAATACTCTAGAAATATTAGGTTATATGAAACTGGAAATTTGGTTAAAAAATGAAGTTAATTTTTTACTGTTTTTGTTTGTTAATTCGGAATACACAAAATACACCCAACATGTATTGCGACAAAAATGGAGCAGCATATTTATACCTTATTATTCTTTTCTGAACATTTTTATTTTTCCCAAGCTACTTCTACCAAAAATAAAATGTAATATAAGTTATGCATTCAATTTGATATGAAGTGTGCTGTGTAATTAAAAAAAAAATTGAAAATTGTATGATTATTCCCGGCAATAAGCGTTGAATTCAGAAAAATTAAGAATTTGTATTCCTATGAATACGGGATTGTTCCTCCGCCTAAAAACAGTTATATTTATGTTTATTGATATTTAAATCATTTATTTAAACGTCTGAAAAATGCATCAAAGAAATCTATTTAAATGTATGAATTAAAATAATTTTGACTCTAGAGAGGTGGACTTAAATTGATTAAAATTAAATTTTCAAAACTTATATTCCACATGAAGGAATTAAAACAATTGATCACACATATTTTTTGAACTTATTAGAAGGAATTAAATAATCTCAAAAATTGAACACTTTTTGGGAACAGAAGATATCTTTGTGAGGTTTTTGTCGGTACAATTACAAGGAAGTAAATATCCTATTCTTAGAATGACATTTTAGACAGATGGAAAAATCGCGCATTCAAAATAATAGAATAATTTTCACTTTTACGTCTCAAAGACAATTTCAATATAAAAAATGTAATTTCATTTAACATAAAAATAATAAAAAAATTTGTGCTGTAATTTAAGATTTCATCTCATAGAAGCTTTATACTATATATAGTTCCATTACTAAAACTAGTTGGGAGGGTGCATAATCAAGGAGTTAATGAAACTTCTCTTATGCGAAATTTCCACGCTGCAGTGATTAACTGGAGTTAATATTGTAACACGTGATGGTATGAAAGTAAATTTTCCGTGTGGAAGAAGAAGATTAAAATTTTAACCCTGCAAGTAAAATATACTTTGTTTAAAGTCTTAGTTTTTGAATTTCAATCAAAATATTTCATTCTATAGCGACTATTTATAGCGTTCTAATTGATTATTTATTTGACGCTTTATAAAATTAATTTAGACTTTTTTTGTTTTATTAAATCAAAAAAATGTCCCCTTTCCACAGCTAACTATCATGATACGCACATCACCCGCATTGTGGGATTCTCATATTGTGCGTGCGAGAAAGTGTCCATTTCGCCATCGTCTATAAAGGTTAAATTTATGATCAAAATGAAAATAAAGGTCCGTAATATTTTATGTTTTTATTGTAATATTCAAATATAAATAGTATATGCATCTACAATTGTATTATTGAAGTGAAACATCCTGGGGCCGCGCACTTTGGTCTGGAATAGGAATTTACTGTTCATAATCGCCCACAGGTCGTATTTCTTAATTGATTTGAAATTTTTTTTTAGAAATGCTTAGCAATTAATTTTTAAGAGAATTGTGGTTTGGTTTAAAAAATTTTTTTTCACAAAGCAACAATATATAAACAAATATAGTGACAAAATTGACCATTTTATAAAAAAGGAAAAAAACATTTCTGTGGCGAAATGTTGTCACAGGCTTATACTGCCCAATATGTCGAAGGCATTTTTGGTTAGAGTTGGTTTTTATTTGATCATTTTGCACG
>NC_046658.1:73690617-73693977 GCF_010883055.1 Belonocnema kinseyi
TACACGATGGGGGGACCTACAGCTTAAGGTGGGTTCCGAACCATCAGAACCTCGGTAAAGGTACATTGAAAAATTTCTAGAGGTACCGGCTCAGGGATCGAATCCCGGACCTCTGAGGTGAAGTCCGAGTGTCTAACCAACTGAGCGGTAGGCGCGACTCACTCGGCAGGGGAAAGGAGTAGTGTGTGGAAGGGATAGAGATTTTTCAGATTGATCCAGAATTCTCGTGCTATTTAAGTAAATAACACGTTCGTTCCGCAACACTACTCCGACACAGGTTGCTGATCAATCTCTCTAGCAATCACCCCAAGCGAAGAACCTCACGAACTCGTTATGTAAGGTTCCCCACTTGGGTCCATTAATAAATATATAAACAAATATAGTGACAAAATTGACCATTTTAGCTTTGTGAATTTTTATCTCAAGAAAAAATACAGATAGAAACTCACTACCAGCTGGAATTATTGCACATGCATTCATAGAACATAATTAATTTTAATAATATTTAACTTAATTATTATAAACAATTTTTATAAACAAATTCTTATTAGTGTTTTTTTATCATAGAAAAAAATCATTTATTTTACGCTAGTTGCTAATATTTTTCATAAGAGTCATAATTTGTAACAAAAAAATAGCATGAGTTAACCACTATTGTTTTTATAAATATTTCTATAAACAAATTCTTTATAAACTAGTTTTTCTCATAGCTGAATTGATTTTTCTGAAAAAAAGTAATTCACAATTGTCTTTACAGCCATTTATATACTTTAAGCTTCATCAAACATAAACAATATAGATTGTTTATAACAATTTAGTTAAACAAGTCTTTTAATCGGCCATTTTCTCGTGGAAAAAAGTGATTTTTCTTCAATAATTATTAGAGTGACATTTATTGCGGTGACTAACCAACGAAATTAAATAAAAAATAATTTATATGATTTTTATAAACAATTTTTTTAACAAAACTATGATTGATTTTTTTTAGATGCAAAAAGACGGTTTTCCACTGAAATTGTCCGACAGTAAACTAACAGTAATTCCAAAATTGGATATGGGGCATTAAATAATAATTTGCGTAATTGTTAATAACAATTTTAAAACAATGCGTGACAATCTGCGGTTGGTCGTAGAAAAAAGTTATTTTTTCTTCAATCATTTTTGTGATAATCTTATTTGTGTCCATTGAATCAATGAAAAAATTGATACTTATAATAATAATGAGATTATTATAAAAAACTTAAAATAAATAAATTACGATTCAGAACTGGAATCATTTTTAGAATCGAATTAAGTTACTTCTGAATACGCAAGTATAGCGTTATTGCACCTTATTTTAACTTGTTCCTAAAAAACGCATGTAAAAAACGCAAGTACAGCGTTATTGCTATGGACAGTTTGCTACAGAAATTGTCCATTTTGCATGTAAAAAAATAAATCATAGTTTTGTTCAAAAATTGTTTATAACAATCATATAAATGATTCTTTATTTAATTTTGTTGGTTAGTCACCGCAATAAATGTCACTCTAATAATTATTGAAGAAAAAAACATTTTTTTCTACGAGGAAGCGGCCGATTAGGAAACTTGTTTAACTAAATTGTTATAAACAATCTATATTGTTTATGTTTGATGAAGCTTAAAGTATATAAATGGCTTTAAAGACAATTGTGAATCACTTTTGTTCAGAAAAATCAATTCAGTTATGAGAAAAAATCGTTTATAAAGAATTTGTTTATAGAAAGTGTTTATAATAATTAAGTTAAATATTATTAAATTTAATTATGTTCTATGAATGCATGTGCAATAATTCCGGCTGCTAGTGAGTTTCTATCTGTATTTTTTCTTGAGATAAAAATTCACAAAGCTAAAATGATCAATTTTGTCACTATATTTGTTTATATATTGTTACTCTGTGAAAAAAAATTAAAAAAAGAAAACCAGAATTCTCTTAAAAATTAATTGCTGAGCATTTCTAAAAAAAAACTTTTAAATCGGTTAAGAAATACGACCTGAGGGCGATTATGAACAGTAAATTCCTATTTCAGACCACTGTGCCGCGGTACGGCATATTTATGCACGAGGAATCAGAATCGTCAGGTCACACTCCAGCAAGGTAGCGGGCTTAACGCGCGTATTCATGGAATTTAAGGAGTTCATTGAAATCAAGGAATTTATGGAATTTGAGGATTTTATGGAAATCGCGGAATTCATGGAGTTCAAGGAGTGCACGGAATACCGTGAATTCCGTAACTTCCTTGAATTCCATGAATTCTTTGAATTTCATGAATACTGTATTTGTTATAGTGCATATATTAAGTGCTAGCTAGATTATTAATTAAACTAAATGAAAAGCCAAAATGTGTAAGCATATGCGAAGCATATGAGACGCACATTGTGATTAATGACGCATATGTTTCATCAGGTGAGGACACATTGTGCAGATTGATCGCACATATGCATGCGAATTCGCCATCATTTTAATTTAAATGTAAACCAATTAGTTTTAATTGATAGCTCTTTTTGACATTCGCTACGATGCTTATAATTGTTATAAAATAAACTATATACATTTCCTCTAAAAACAAAACAAAAAAAAAACAAAAAAAAATAGAAGTTATAGAAATCCTACAAAAAGTCGTCCCGAAGCTCAATCATTGAACTAATTCTGTAAAGAGGTTTTTAAAAAAGTGGCAAAATCAGTGTATTCCCAACCCATCATTCGCTGTAATGAGTCACAGTCAAGCAAAAAACCGCAATTATATTTTATCAAACGAATGCTGCTTTTCCTACCTGAAATGAGTATCTCATTCAATTCTTTACCAATCTGCAACAAACCTGTTGGAACCAATAAAAAATTGCCAAAAAAAAACTTTTATGCATATCCATATTTTATAAACATTACTATAAGTTTTTAAGTTGATTGATCAGGAAAAATGATAGAATCATTAAGGAAGGAAAAGAATTATTGTCCAACCATTTGTTTGAAAAATATAATTATTTAGTTGAAAATTCTAGTTTTTGAATGGGTATTGGTTTTGTTGTTGAGAATTCGGATTTTTTTGTTACAAAATTCGTCTTTTTGTCGTAAAAATGTAACTTTTTGCTGACAACTATATCGAAATCAAAGCTTTTTTTCCTGCGATTTCGAAAGTTAAACACTTTATTACTTGGCTAGAAGTTTAACTGTTTTATCAACATTCCATAATTTTGATAAAAAGAGATATTTCGGGTTTCACTCGTGTAAAAAACTACTACTAATTGTTTGCCGACGTTTCGTGAACATTGCAGTTCACATCTTCAGGGCTGACCTGAAACTGAGGAATCAGGTCATGATGTTCTTAGGTATACTTTCTACGAT
>NC_046658.1:73694077-73704860 GCF_010883055.1 Belonocnema kinseyi
CGAAACGTCGGCAAACAATTCGTAGTAGTTTTTTACACGAGTGAAACCCGAAATATCTCTTTTTATCGAAATGAATCATCGTGAAAGCATAAAATCTATTATTCCATAATTTTGTTGAAAAGTCATCCTTTCTGTTGAAAATTGATCCTTTTTTGGTATAAAAATTCCACTACATTCTGGTAAAACTAAAATTGAAAATGAAGAATTTCGATTTGTGTAACAGTTCTTTTCAAGTAGCCAAAAATTAAATTAGATATGTATATGATTGTATCGAATAGCCAAGTGAGTTTCCTTAAAATCAGTTAATCGCGTACTTAAAAAGAACACGGTCCTATTTTTCTCAATGTGAAAAGAAACAAAATTCAAAAGCTTCTTCAAAGATGAGTAATTCATATTAATTAATATTAAATTCTGCGTTTAAATGCAATTTTTAAAGTTCAAACTTCAAATGATGTTAAAATTTGATTGATATCGCTGACAATATTGGACTATTTCGCTTCTTGGGGGAAGGGGGAAAATACCCTCTTTAATTCCTAAATAGATAAATATTTCATTTAGTAATACAACCATTTGTTTAAAGTCTAATTACAGTGAAACTCTTCTAAATTGCCGATTTTGGGGCTGATGGTGAGTGGGAACTAACTCATTATAGCCCGCTCCGCTTTTGTTTGTTCACGCCTGAGTGCCCGCCGGACTGACAACCGAAGATCGCGCGTACCCCACGCATCTCTTGATACATTTACCTGTGGCGTGGCGGCAATTCTCTGAAGGGCTGTAGAAGGGAGGGCTATTGAAGGGTTTCACTGTATTTCGTTGAAAATTCGACATTTTGAACGAGGATTGATTTTATTGTTGAGAATTAGGCTTTTCTCTAGAAAATTCGTTTTTGTTGAAAACTTTATTGAAATTAAATCTTTTTTTCATGCGATTTCAAAAGTGAAGTACTTTAACACTTGGGTAGAAGTTTAATTGTTTGATAAAAATTCAATAATTTTATCGAAAAGCATCACTTTTTATTTGCCGGTGACCTCAGTATACAACACCAATTCCATAGTAAAAATCCGTAATAGACAACCATTAGAAACCTAATAGGTTTAGTTTCTATTGTGTCTTATTAACAAGTGAAAGTGGGGTTTGTATGCCTGTTCTATATGGTTTTCTATTTGGGGTTTCGAAACTTTTAAACTGAATATGATTAGGATCCGGTCTGTTTTGTATTAGGTACTCGCAATCCACATCTATCGGATCCAATCTTTTTTCTATGTGGTTTCTAATTGGAATGTATTTGCCACCTAATAGAGACTATTAGAAAAAACTTTCAAATTAATTTTAGTTGCAGTAGCCGTTTAAGTGCCAAATACAAGACAATAGAAACCAAATTCAAATAAAAAGGATCTTAAGAACCACTTAGGACCTCATAGAAAGCTATCTGTTTCCTATATGGTGTTAAACAGTTTCTATTGAAAACCTATTAGGCATTTTTACTACGGCAACTATGCACGTAAGAAAGCTAGATATTTTATGTGACTGAGACGAAGAAAAAGGTATGCGGCATTAGAAAGATAGAAAATGGGGAGTTGAAATGCGGAATTAAATTATGGTCAGGAGTAGATAGTGAATCGCATGGTAACCAAGGGGTCGATTTAATTATGAATGAGAGAGCAATTCAGCATGTCAGGGATAATAGATTTGTATATCCTAAATTTTTGTGGGTAAGAATGATAGTAGGAATCAGAAGATTATTTATTATAGCGTGTTACGCCCCAGCTAATGCTAACAGGATCGAAGTAAACGACGCCTTCTGGGAGACTTTATAGTTTATATGACACTAAAAGTTCTTGTAATAATGGTGAGAGAAGCATTTTACCAGGAGATACCTATGAATGGATGGGTTGGCGTCCAACGTCTGGGCGCAGAAAGAGTGCTAGGTAATTTAGAGGATTCAAGAACAAACGTTAATGGAGAAAGAATAGTTAGCTGATGCTTAGAAAAGCTTAGCCGGCTATTAAGATATACAAGTTTCATGAAGGGTACTGAATGCAATACTGATCATTACCTTCTAGTCTCCAGAATAAACTTTGGTCAGAGATCGAGAAAAAACAGAACCAAAAAAACGAAGCAAACGCGAATAAATATTGAGAATCTACAAAAACCGGAACTGCGAATAGATTTTCAGAATAGGATAAACGAACGCATAGATAAGGCAACTTGGAAGGTGCTAATAATCAATTAAGATATACAGAGTGCATGAACTATGTTCTGGGATGTCAATATTAAGAGTGTGACTGCAGTATGTGGTTCTGTGGTTGTAGGAAGAATATCTGGTAAAGTGTGGTAGAATGATGAAATACCAGCAGCCACCCAAGAAAAGAAAGAAGCGTATATAAAAGTAAGGCTGAACATCATAGGCCTTAGTGATGAGGAGAGGAATAGAATTGAAAATGATTACAGACAGAAAAGAGGAAAGTGAAATTACTAGTCAAGGAAAGTAAAGATGAAATGAAAACAGAAGAAAATGTAAAACGACTTTAAGGAAGCAAGAAACTGTTTTATAAATGGGAGTTGATAATTTAAGAAACTATTGGGAGGTGAAGCTTTAGGGCACCAGAACTGCGATATAGAACACGATACGTTATAAAACCCGATTGAGAGATTCTGTGCCTCTGAGGTTAGGGATATAATTAAGAACTTAAAAAATAGTAATGCTGATAGTGTACCCACATAGCACATTTCGCGAAAAAACCTGGTCTTCTCTAGAGATTTGTTCCAAGAGGCCGGAAGAAAAACCAGGTCAATCCTAAGTTTATATGTAAAATTGACGAAGAATGTATTTTTAAGAAAATACGCATTTATGAAGGAATTCAGTGAAAAAGCGATGACTTTATAAAAATGTCATAAATTCATGTTAAAAAGTGACAAATGATTTTTTTTCTTTTTCAAACTTTTCTTCCAAAATTTTTAAGGAACAGTAAATAAAAAAATGATTTATTATTTGATGATAGCACAGGTATCAATATAATTTTAAAAACATATGAAATATTGAGTAATATTTCTTAATTAAACAAAAACTTTAAACAAGTTAGCTCTGACTTGTATGTTTACCGATTAATTTGTCTTGCGAGAAGTAGTTGTGTCTAATACGCTGCTCAGCGGCTTAGTTCCAAAGTAATGCCTTCAATTTCGCGAATCCTAGATACGAACTAAACCACTGGGCCGAGCGTTAGGTGCGACTTCTCTCAAGGGAAATGAATCGCTAAGCATATAGCTCCGAATTTGCGATCACATTGCCATTGTATCGGCAGATCGGTTTGCTGTTTTTTAAGTTTGAAATATTACTTAATATTTTGGATTATTTTTGAAATTATTTATGGCGTTGCTATCAAGGAATAATGAATGATTTTATTATATATTTTCTCTCACGAATAATGGAAAAAAATAACAAAAACAATAGAAACTAATTTGTCACTTTTTAATAAAATTTTATAATATTTTCATGAAATTGTATAAATTGATCAATTTTTCACTGTATTCTTTAATTATTACTATTTTTATTAAACATACTACATTCCTCGTCAAATTTACGTACAAATATAACTTTTTATTTGTTAAAGATAATTTAGATGTATATGAACCTATGTTTTAACCAGGGATCCGAACGAAACGAAACAAAATAAAATGTTCCTTTTGGTTACGCTACGTTATCGTATAACGAAACTTTTGTTATTTTCGTTATCGTTATTTAAATTAAGAAAAAAATCATGAATACTTTTAATTCGTTTTGTTAGTAAGAGATGGATACTAAGTAAAATAAATCGATTAATGTTATCCAAATGTAACAGAACGAAACAGAAAACGCAATTAACGTTTCTTCGGTATAAATATTAATAATTGAATAAATTTAATAAGGGAAAAAGTATACAGCCGAGGATTTGTGGAATTTATCTGGCTTACTTGGTCGAGTTTTAACATTATTCGATGATATTTCGACATTAACCTTCCGGACGTATATAAGTGTCATAATTATGAGAACTACGACAACCCGGTAATAAGCGTAGAATAGAGAAAAATTAATATTTTCAGATTTCAGCGTAAAAGTGAAGATTATTCTATTATTTTGAATGCGCAATTTTTACATCTGTCTCAAATGCCACAATAAAAATAAGATACCTCCTAAACTTATTCACTTCTATTTTTCCATAGCGACCGCCACACAGTTTTCTATTCTCCCAAAGAGAACGTGTTTTCATTATATTTAATTCCTTCTAATTGTACCGGTAACGCATCTCACAGTGATATTTTTTATTCCTCAGAAGTGGTGATATTTTGATTTTATTTAATTCCTTCTAATAAGTTCACAAAAAATGTGTAATAAGTTGTTTTAATTCCTTCATGCGGAATATAAATTCTGACATTTTAATTCTCACCAATTCAACTCTGCCTCTCTAGAGTTAAAATTATTTAAATTCACACATTTGCATAAATTTCTTTATTGCATTTTTAAGACGTTTGAATGAATTATTAAAATATAAATAAATATAAATTTGAATATTTTTCGATTTTATAAGTTATAAAAAGATTTAATAATGAGACGGAGGAAAAATCGCGCATTTATAGGAATACAAATTCGTAATTTTTCTGAATTCCACAGGTCACTCAAACATACTCTTTAAGGAGTTTTGAGACCCAGCGTTTATGTGGATGCTAAAACAAGCTTCTGAAAAGGCAAAAAAGTTCAGGTTTTTATAAGTATTAGATCAATCCGAATGAATCAGAGGATTTGCTAGAAGTGGCCTGGTCGCTTTAGCCTTAGCAGGAACGTTGGGTCTCAAAATTCCGCGAAGAATATAGTTTCAGTATTCTGGTAAATTCTCTGGAGCACGAGGTTTGTAGTAGTTCTTATAATTACGACATATAGATACCTCTAGAGGGCTAGCACCTAAATGCCTTTAAAGAATGTTAAAACTAAACCTAACAAGCAACCTAGGGATCCTGAACTATTGATGAAAACTCCTGTTAAATAAAAAAAAAATCCAACGACCAAATTTGGACCAAAACGAGAAAACAAAACCAAAAATCCTATTACAATCTGAAAAACCCAAGAAATAAATAAAATTAATAAAATAAAATAAAATTATTAAAGTTAATTAAGTATACATCTTGAATTAGTTAAACAGGCAATTTTAACTTTAACTTTAAATTTAATAAATCTTTTTATAGATAGAGGTCTGGTACTGCCATTGGTTCAATCATTTCTCCGATTGTAGCAGAAACAGTGATGGAAGATTTGGAGGTTTTTGCTTTTGAGAAATTAGATTTTGTTTTGCCATTTTTTTTTCGGTTTGTCGACGATACCTTATTATGTGTTCTTCTAGAAAAGTTACAGATCGTCATTGATAATTTTAATAGTTTTCATCCAAAACTTCAATTTACTCATGAAATATAACAGGATTATAAAATCAGTTTTTTGGACATAGAAGTAATTAAGGGTTGGGATGGCAATATTATTACCAATTGGTATAGAAAAAGTACATATTCAGGTAGAATTTTAAATTTCCTTTCTGCTCATCCCTTCAAAACAAAATTGCAGTAATCAAAAACTTAGTTGACAGAGCTCTACGTTTCTCCCATTTTTCATTTCACACAAGAAATTTGAATATTGTAAGGAATATACTTTTTCGAAATCATTATGCACAAAAGTCAAATGAGAAACATGTTGCAATTAGAGTTCAACAAATCAAAAACAAAGAGAGTAATAGTTTGCTTGCAGATAATCAGAAAGAGTTAAAGGAATATAGTTCGTTTAATACCTTTGTACTTCCATTTTTTGGTAAAATTTCTAAAACGATTGAACTTATGTCAAAAAAATTTTCAATTCACACTATTTTCCGTATACCATTTAAAATAGATTTAGCGATAAATTTTTGCAAAGATCTTTTGGATAATTTTGAAAAGGGTGTGTTGTCTATAAGATCACGTGTTTGGGACGCTGTTATAAGAGTGTTCTTGCCAGACATACAAAGGAATTTGTTGATGTTGAACATGAGTTTGACTGGGATAATGTTCAAATTTTGCATAGTGAAAGTAATGAGAGAAAGAGGGAATTCGTGAAAATGCTTTATAGTGAAAAGCAAAAAAAGTTATCTATTAATTTAAAAACCGATTGGGATAAGTTGAACAAAAGTTATGCTAATATGAATAATTACATTTAACGCGGCTGTTTAATGAATTCTGTTCTTCTTTTACTTTCTCTATTTCTGATGTGATTCTAACAGATATTTATATTGTGTTTACAACAGAATGGCCTATTGGCCCTCATTCGATTCTCAGGTATCAAAGAGAGAGCACCGATTCGTGGGTGCTGTCAATTTCTACCACTTGAATTTTTCTTGCCTTGATAAGGGTATGGTATGAGTACTGAAACGTTGGTAATTCAATTTTATTTATTTACTTTATTTTTATTTTGAATGTTATTTTATTGTAATTTGATGATAATAAAAATAAAAAAGACGAAAATAAGAAAAAGAGAAGGAAGGGGATGTGGTTGGTTGCCTTCTCATTTTTCTTTCCTCTTTTTTATTTTTGGTCGAAATTTTTTTTTTTTTGGTTTTTTCAGATTGCAATAGGATTTTTTGTTTTTGTTTTCTCGTTGTGGTCCAAATAATAAAAAATTGTAGGTATCTCCGAAGTATTGGAACCTAGATTCTTCTGAAGAAGGTTAAAATTTGAGCCATCCTTGATTCTTTAGAAACTGGTTTTAGCCTTCGCAGGAAAACAGGGTCTGCCAAATTCTCAAAGAATATGTTTGTGTATCCTGGTAAGTTTTGTGGAGCAACTGGGTTTTTACAGATTTTTAAATTCCTCGAAGAATATGTTTGATGGATGAATACATCCGAAGCAACTGTAATCTTAGTGTTGGAAAATATTATTGAGTTACTGGTATGATTTAGGTTTAAACGTAAGCAGATTAGAAGCCTGAATTTTAAAATGCTTTTTTCTGAAGTCTGCATTTTTACTAATTCAAATCAAATCGAAATAAGATTAAGAATTTACATTTTTTATACTTAAATTTCATATGGAATAATTTTAAATTAAACAAAGTTTAAGGTTTTTGAATCCATATTGTGCAATTTCAAATGCTTTATTTATAAAAAAAATTCTAGAAGGCTTGTCATTTTTACATATATCAATGAACGTTTGAACTCTAAATCGCTATTTTAAATGTTTAATTACATATTTAGAACGCTCAGTAATCAGAAACTTCCATTTTGATTGGTTTAATTTGCAATTTAGTCTTAAATACTTTAAATAATCAAATTTGTAGCTTTAAAAACTTAAACTTTGAATTTTTTTGACTGGTGTAAAATTTTTTTCAACCAGGAAATTATTCCAAATTTTTTCTTCGAATTTCGTGGCTACCTTGCGAATAATAGAAAAAGTTGGTTTTACGTCAATCATTAGTCGTAAAAGTGAAGCGATACTCTAAGGATTACCGAATATAACATTACCAATAATGATGTATTTTTACTGTTAAGTTTAGAAAGAAATTGGTCCATCATTTTAAGTACTTATATTTCAATAAACTAAAAATTTAGAAAGTTGATTTAATGAAAACTTTGTCTAGTATAAGATGACTTTATGTGTTTATAATTGCGAATAATTAAAAATTGAGACCTCCGTCTGACCGAAAAATATTTGATCTCTAATATTATTTTTCAATTTTTTTTTGTAGCACCACTTTCATCTGGTAAGAATTATTTACAAAATTTTTATTTACTTTGTTTCATAATATATACTGTTTCAAATTTATATGATTTTAAAAAAAGTAAATAACTATCTTTACATAATACCCGCCGGACAAAAGTGCTGCCATCACGTGGCAAATTCCAAGTACCCGATTGGAAACAATTGGAAATGGAAAATGACCAATCGTTGCCAATCGTTTAGGCACAATTAAGAAACACGATTCGTAACGATTGAGATATTAGTTATATTATTTCTTATCGATCTCAATTGATTATTTCTAGAAGGGTTTTCCAGTATTTTTTAGTTATTCAAATAACATTAACTAGATATTCTTTCATTATGATTCATCTGTTCCATAACGTAACGAAACAAAAGTAATGCTGACATTCGTTTCACTTCGCGATATCGAGAACTGAAACAACGCAACTTTTGTTGTGTTCAAATAGAACATAACGTAACGTAACGAAACTTTCGTGCGGATCCCTGGTTTTTAGCCTAGGTCTAAGTATAGGTATAAGCCTACACTGAAAAAAATTTGGGCAAGCAACTGTCTTCTTAGTGGCAAAGCAGCGCCACCATGACGTTTGGTGTAGCGGCCAGACCACATTTAAGTAAGCTATAGTACCAAACGTGCGAGCAGATCCTTTCCGGTGTGTTGGGAACGCAGGACCCCACAAAAGAGAATGAAATTGCCCCACGAGTATAAACTATAACTGTATAACTTCGCGCGAAACAGAGCGTGGGGATTCCGTGCTTCCGCCTAAAGGGAGCGTTACTGTACCAATACTGTTGGGACGACAGCTGTTCCAATGTGGGAACAGAGCATGTCCAATATGAGAGAGGATGTGTACCCACTTGCAGGTGAGCAGCGCACGACGCATTTGATGTTCAAGCTCTACCACGTGGGCGAGCAGCTCGCCCAAAAAATTTTCAGTGTAGGACAGACCTTGTTTGTTCTTACGGCCACTCAGACAAGTCCCGATAAAATATCGGGTTTTTCGGGGAGTTTTTTATGTGGGATAGATAGTATTAAAGCTGAGATGCTTAAATACGGTGGCAACTACATACCTCACAGGTCATGTAAAAGATAAAATGTATTAAGATCAGAGAATTTGCAGATGACTGGAAAAAGACGATTATCGTACCAATATACAAAGGAAAAGGAGATAAAAGCAACTGCAATAATCACAGAAGTATCAGTTTATGGATTACCCCGATTAAAATGACGGATAGAACCCAGGTAAGAACCGGATGGAAGTTAGTTCTTACCTGGCGTTATTGGAATTAGACCTGGGTTTTGTCCCCGGTCCTTGATCGGATTCTATCTGGATTTATATTTTTATCTCCGCCTTCTATTTGGCTCTCATCCGGGACATTCAAGAGTTGTATCCGGTTTGTAGTCGGGATTGGACCTGGTTTATACGCGGCACTTGACTGGGTTCTATCTGGAATCAAATAACATTTACCGGATTTGTACATGGGTATTATACACAGAAAAAAAAATATCCATTAAATTTTATAGAACTAATCCTATAGTAGAGGATAAGATGACGTATTCTCTGTTAAAAGGCAGGTTACGAAAAACGTAAAATAGTTCTATAGAATCTAAAATTCTAGCTTAAATACAGTCTATATCAAAGAAGTCTTGAAACTATTATTATTTACTATTATACAATCACTTCACTCTTTATAATCGCACTCTATGAAAATTTTATTCGCCGCGGGTTCGAACCCTGTAAGTTTAGCATTCCTAACGTCTAAAGCCTCTCGGCTAACCTAGCTTGAAGTATAAAAAAAATCTGAAATATAACTTACAGCTGCGCAGGGTCGTCTGAAAAATTTTGAACTGGAGGCGTGAGCCACCAGTTCAAAGAAGGCTGAGAACGGGGAGACTGAAAAAGAGAGTTCGGTGTAATTTGAAATCTTTAAGAACTTGTAAAGCGCAAAAAAAGCAAGGTATATGTCAGAATATTTGTGAATATTTTAGGATATTTCAAAATATTTTGGAATATCAAAAATATTTGTGACTATAAAGAATATAAAGAATACTAGGAATATCTAGGAATATTAAAATAATACGTGTATGGGAATACTTACTGAATGTATAAGGAATATTGGAGTGATCGACGATTATATCAGGAACGCAAAAATATGTACCCCTTTGTTATCGGTTCCTATTGGAAACCTATCCGGATTATGTGTGGAACAGCCAAGAATAAAAAAATTGCTTTAACTTTAGTGAGAATTTGATAGAAATATGTACAATATTTCTCTGATAAATAATATCATCTAATAAGAGAAATACCATGTAAAGATAATTAAGAAATTGGTCATTAATCTACTTTTGTGAACATTTTTATTAAATATTATTTGTATTTCACTATTTGTTTTAATACACTGTTTCCAACTTTTCACTAAATTTTTAGTCACATATGACTAATAATAAGTACATTTTTTAGACTAAATTAAACTATTTCCTTGCCTGTGTGACCATCCAGATCGTTGGCTTCAGAGATTGTAGTAAAGAGCTGAAAAATTTACAAGTGGCCATGTGTCTTACAGAGACCGGAAAAGACTCGGGTAAAAAGTATATCCTTATATTATGTCTGGTTCCATTTTCCAGATAGGAACCGGGTAGAACCAGGTAGCCGGTACAGTTTGACTTAATAATTTACAAGTGAACATGTGCCTTAAAGGGACGGGTTAGGAACCGGGTGAAAAAGTATGTCCTTATTTTAATTTCTGGTTTAATTTGCCATATAGGAACCGGGTAGAAACAGGTAGCCGGTAAACTTTGACGTGATATTCACAAGTGGTCATGTGCCTTCAAGGGACCGGATAGGAACCGGGTGAAAGAGTATATCCTTATTTTAATTTCTGGTTTCATTTGCCAGATAGGAACAGGGTAGAATCAGGTAGCCGGTTCACTTTGACTTGCTAATTTACAAGTGGCCATGTGCCTTAAAGGGACCGGATAGGAACCGGGTGAAAAAGTATATCCCTATTTTAATTTCTGTTTCCATTGGCCAGATAAGAACCG
>NC_046658.1:73704960-73712225 GCF_010883055.1 Belonocnema kinseyi
TCCATTGGCCAGATAAGAACCGGGTAGAACCAGGTAGCCGTTACACTTTGACGCAATAATTTAGAAGTGGCCATGTGCCTTAAAGGGACCGAATAGGAACCGGGTGAAAAAGTATATCCTTATTTTATTTTCTGGTTCTCTTTGCCAGATAGGAACCGGGTAGAACCGGGTACGGACCGAAAGGTTATGTATCCGGTTCCTTTCCGGTTTCAATTGGATTTCAACCAGTTATTTTAAGCAGGGACCGTGAGTAAAATATATTGAAAAATACTTATTTTTAGGATAATAAACGGAAGAGTACGGATTCAATCGGTGGCTCCTACAAGCAATAAAAATAATATATGTTGGTAGCAAAGTAACAATATGCAACATTGTCCTTAACGACGAGAGAACAAAAGAATTTGATAAGTGCGTATATCTTTGTAGCCTATTCACTATTCACGGAAAGATATATGGAGAGATAGATAGGTGTATAAACGAGGCTAAGAAGGTTATCGGTAGAGTAGGATCTATCAAGAAAATTATAACAGTAAATATAACGAGACTAACATGACATTTCTGTACATGATGTGCGGTAAACTCTGATAGACAACAAAAGTAATGAGATAACTCACGAAGAATGTGGCGTGCAGAAGACACTGGTTGGCATATGTGAAAGAAATTCGTTAATATAGTTTGAGAATGTTGAGAGAATGAAAGATGAATCAGAGAAAAACGGCGTTAAAAAGTACACGCACGATATATGGCCAGCTATGCGAGACTATTTCAATTTTTGATTGAATCAGGTGGTAGCGTTCCGAGTTTGTAACCGAAAAGTTCGCGCTCAATTCTGCTGATCTATTTTGCCAATTTTTTTATTGCAATTGACCATTAGTATTATTTAAATCAAGCTTGAATATTCATTTTACCCATTTTTTTGATATAAAAAATGATAAAAATGAAAATATAAATGTTCAATTAAACGAAAAAAATGAGAATTAAAAAAAATTCTTGGTTTAGCAGGCGTGAATATTGAAAAATATCATTTTTCCACATGAAAAAATGATTTAAAATGAATATTTTGGCTTGATTTAAATAAATTTAATAATCAATTGCAATAAAAAAATATATTTAAAAAATGGGAAAGTAATGCCATCAGCAGGAATCGAATTCGATGCGCTACCGCTTGATCTATCTGAAAGTGGAAAGATTTACGCATTCCGGAACTTGTAACATGGGTGGATTTTTTAAAAGTCGTTTTCTTTCTTTGAATGGATGAAAAGCACATTTTAATAATTTAGCATATTACAAGTTTGATAATTACTCCCTTTCAGAAGGCGAACCCTCCACAATCTGCGGGGATTCGCCATACAGAATAAAGTAAAAAAGAAAAAAATTATTGTATCCAAACTGCAAATCATCAATGTAGATTTTAATATTTGAGAATTAAAACTTTTAAGAAGTTTCAGTGGGATAAAAGGAATAAGAGGTAGGAATACGTTAAGTGTACCAATGGCTCTAAGCCGTTAGAGTGACATTAAGACGACATAAAGCTAATAGCGAAGCATATTGCGAGACCAGGAAGCTAAAATCTATTATACATTGTAAATTATAAAGGAATATGAAAGGTATATACTGTAATGCATTTTAAATAAATAATTGAATCAATATTTACCTACGAAAAAAAATAGGGATTCCAACGATCAAATTTAGACAACACATTCTTATATGTCTCTATTAACAACATTAAAAAAAGAAAAGAAAGAGAAATCTCCAAATCACCTTCCTTCTTTTTTCATCTCGCCTGTTTTATTTTATTGTTGTAAGTCACGATAGAAAAATATTTCTAAAAAATTTGCGAACGATTCAGTGTTCATTCAACAAAATGCGTGATGCAACTTCTGATTACAAACAGAAACCACACCCAAAATACCTTATGAATTTTAAATCTAAAAAAAAAACAGAAGCAGTCAAGGGAATCCACTTAATTTACATTAAATTTATGAGGAGAAGAAAGAAAAATTCATGGGAACTCAGTTTTAAATATAATTAATCATACTATAAACGAGGTCGGATACGACGCCGAAACCAAGATCGGAATTTGGGACCGAATACGACGACGTTTTCGGCTTCGGTTGTGGTGTGAACATTTTTTTTTAAATATGTACTTATAACTATGATACCCTGAAAAATGTAGTTGTACCAATTGAATTTTATTTGGCTGATGTAAGTGAAATTCCTGTTTATTTTCAAAGAAATATTTATTTGAGGCAAATAAATGATGGACAAAAGTATTCATTTCAGTCAAAAAATTTCAATAGGATTAAGTTAACATTGTTTAATTCAAAAGTACGATATATTCGTTGTAGGGGAATATTTCATTGAATGAAAAAAATGTGAATCGATAGAAAGAAATATATTTTAAAGTCAAGCAAATATTTTATAAGCTCAAAAAACTATTCCCCTACATCCAATTTTTACACATTTGAAACAAAAAAGTATCCGACAGATAAAAAAATATTTCTTTGACCTAAACAATGCGCAAGTGTAATATAGTACATATTTACTTTAATGAACAACTGGACTCTTTTAGCTTAATTTTTAATTAGCATTGTTATTATATATTGTTATTGTTATTATATAATAGTTCCGGATAACTATCTAATCATTTCTTAGGATGTTGTTACAATGTTTTCGAGTATTCCCAATCCTTTGAAGTTAGTTAAAAAAAGAAATTTTAAAATGATAGGACAAAACTAAAAAAGCAATTTCAAATAGATAGGGCAAAATAAAAATATGATTAATTCAAAAAGAGTTTCTAAAGGAGAAAGGTTTAATTATGAAATTGGTATTCTCATGGGTTCCGTTATCTGCACTAGTTTATCTGACATTTTCGTAAAGGATTTGGAAAATTATGCATTTGAAAAATTAGATTTTTATTTGCTTTACAGTTAGTTTTTCATGATTTAACAGTTTTCATCCAAAATTTTGTTATACGTGTGCAGCTTTATTTTTATAAGGCAATTTAATTCATGGTTGGCTTAAATTATTTATACTTATATAACTAAAAATACACGAAAGAAATCGCGATTATTCGAAAACTGAACATTACGATAATCATATTTACTTCACGACAAAAATCTGGGTAGAGGGAGGGAACAGGCACTGTAGAACCAATACCGTCCGAGTGGGATGGGCTTCTATTGGTTCGGAAACAGAACTACGGCAGTTCGATTCTTCGGGGTCCCGCCCGATTCGGCCAGCGAACGCACGACGCACGAGTATCGAGAGCGCGTGTTGTTCAATGCTGGTATGCCAGCAGTTCAGAAGAGGCGTGACACGATGCATTCTTCCGAATTGCTGGCATACCAGCATTGAACAGCACGCGCTCTCTGTGTTGGACCTATGAAGAATTAGTAAGGAGTGATATCTTCTATGCGTGACGCCAAACGAAAGTGAAGCTGGAAATATCCTAAAGTTACTATCTGCGTCTCTTATTGCAGCAGTTATGCGCGCACTCGGGATTTTACTATTTCATAGCTGCGCGGGTAACAGTACCATTGTGGTCCTCTCTCGCAATTTTTGAAGGATTCTAAAACCACTTTTTATTTACGGAGATACTACTCCATACTATTACATCATGGTTGGACAACTCCTCTCCCGCATGCGGATAATCAATGTTGTCTCAATTACTCGAACGTCGCGTTTGCTAATCGAATCACGCGGGACCCTGAAGAATTGAAGTACCGTAGCTCCATCTTCGAACCGATAGAGGTCCAGCCCACGTGGACAACATATCCAGTAGGATATGAGACAAAAGACAGATTTCTGGAAACCGACTACAATTCGCGATACTTCTGTTACCAAAAATATGAATTACAACAGTTTTAACTAGAAAAAATCAATGAAAGTTGAATGAACTATAATTATCTAGTCAAATTAAACATAATTTGTGATAAGAATAACTAGAAACTTTCTAAGCATCTGTAATACTTATTAATACCTAAATGTAAAATTTATTTTTAATTATTTGATTGTTTCTACTTTTCTAAATTAAGAATATATTTTTATTTTTGTGTCACTAATTTTGTTTCCAATGAAAATTCAATTTTGGCCGATGTCTTAAAAAAGGGATTAGAAGGATTTTATGGAAAGGAGATAAAGAAAATGGAAAGCGGGAATGAAAAGAAAATGGGTTCTTCACATTGCCCACATTAGGCTTTTTCTCCTAATAGCATAAAAACTTATGGAGGCGCTTCCCACCTAAATGGAAGAAAACATCAATTCGGGCGGCAGGGTTTGTTAGGAAGAGGAAACTGAAATTCAGAGGAAGAAGAAAACGGAACGAAAGGACTGGTTTATCGTCGAGAATAGAATTGCCCGTCTGTTTAGATGGTTAGAAGCTTCGAGTCCTTTACTTCTCTTTTACTTTGCGTTTGCGATCCCTCTCCATTCCTTGCATTTTCACGATAGACCCTCGAGGCAGCGAGTACCATTTCTATAAGATTCAAAACCGGAAAGAACGTGATTTTGCAAACATTCTTTGCTTCCACGAAATACACCTGCCAGAATCAACATTTTACTCCACACCTATTTGAATCTGTTATACTCGACGTATGACAGTGACAGATCTAGAACATTTTTAAATTAACGTGTTCTTCCACTTTCAATTTTCATTCCTGCAGTTTTTTTCGCTCTCAGTTCTTTAAATATTTTGAAAAACATCAATTTTCTTCCTATGTTTTGAAAGGATTCTGGTTGATATGATAGAGTATGCGAAAATTGATGATTGATTATGTTATTTTTTCAATATTTAAAATTTTGATTTTGTTTATTGTGGACTTCAAATAAAGTAGCCTTGTGACTTAGTTCTCATTAGTTTTGTGTAGTAGGGTTAATCTTTTCATTTCTTTGGATAGAACATTGGCATTGAACGGCATTTGTTTCCGCTCATGTTATTTATAGTCTTTGATCAAAGCACTTTGTGAAATTGAACGCGCAATTTTGTTCAGAGCATACTTCATTCGATAGATTCTACAATATACTATGTATTTTTCTCTCTACTAGTCTATGCGATTAAATGCAATAGGTATAAATATCCACTTTTTCTCCGACCACATGAGAGAAATTATTTCTAAGGAATTATGACCAAGGATACTTAATGATCAACTAATCGAAATTCAGCTCTAGAAAGGACTCTCAAAAAGTATGTTCAATTTTCTTATCCTCAACGTCTATGATCGCTTGGTAAATTCGAAGGGACTTAACAATATCAGTCTGTTTGACCTATACACCAGAATATTTGAGGGAACTACCCTGGATGGCCCCATAGTCTGGCTTGAGATGCTAAAGGAGAGTAAAATTCCTTACGATGGTGCATTTCACTTCGATTTTAGAGGGTGGCTGACTCGGAACAGGGAGAAAAATCATGAATATATTCAAGAGCCACGGAATTTCTTGAGAGCCGTTCACAGGGGTGTCACAGCTTGACTTTGGGGTAAAGTAATTCCTTGCCTGTAAACAATTTATAGAACCTCGCTTCAAGACATATTGTTCAATTCCTGAGAGATTAAGCTCAGATTATATAACAAATTTGCATTCAAAGTGGAGGAATAATTCTGAATAGTAAAAAGTGTGTAAAACTAGAATATTAAAACTTGATATATCACCGTTCCCAGATACCACGTTTTACGCTCCCTCTCGTCAGGTACCACCTTTTTATTTCACCTTCTCATGATACCACCGTTTCCTACACTTCCCAGATACTACCTTTTACCATCAACCCTTTCTCAGATACCACCCCTTTTCTGTAATAGGAATTAAAAAATCACCTTCTTCCATCTCCTTCCTCAAGTAAAACATTTTCCCACCGATTCCACAGATAACACACTTTTTCTTCAAACTCTCCAGATTCCACATTTTTTCTGCTGCATCCTAGATACTACCTTCCCCCTCCTCCCCAGGTACAACTTTTCCTCTCTTCCATAGATAACGAGATAACACCTTTTTCCCTTCCAAACGCCATATGCCTGTTTCTTACCTAACTATCTCCAGTTATTACCGTTTCCCTTAAACGTTCCTCAGGTCAGGAATTGAGATACCAACTTTTTCCAGATAACACCTTTTCCCTCCTTTTCCCCAGATACCGCATTTTTCCTTTCCCTTCCCAAGATACCACCTTTTTCCTTCCTTTTCATTTTTCAGATACCACCTATTTCCCTTACCCTCCATCGATACAACCTTTTCCCCAAAACCCTTCTTTAGATAAGACCAAATTTGCTCTACCTTTCTCCAGATATAACGTTTTTACTTCATTCATCCAATACCACCTTTTTCCCTTAATCCTTCTGTAGATACCAACCTTTTCCTGTGCCAGGAATTGAGATACTATCTTCTTTCTTCCAACTCCTCACCAGATAAAACATTTTTCCTTCCTTCCTTCCTTAATAGATACTATATTTTTTCTGCCCCTTCCCATATACTACCTTTTCCTTTCCCTTCGCCAGATAATACCTTTTTCCAACCCTTCTCTAGATACCACATTTTCCTTCTACTTCCTCATATACCACATTTTTCGCCCCCCTCGCAAGGTACCACCTTTTAACATCACCCTCCTTATCACTTCTTCTCTCCCCCTATCCAGATACCTACTTTTTCCTCACCCTTCGCCAGATAAATCGTTTAGTCTCTCCTTTCCCAGATACCAAATTTTTTGGCACTAAAATAACGGGGTAGTTTTTAAAAGGCTGTATGCTATTCCGGTGATATCCAGAGTAGGATAAAAATATATTTTTTGAATGCTATGATTTAAATCATCAAATTAAAAAAATTTCCGATAATACAGAAATAGAGATCTAGGTACGAAATTGAGTCCGAGGAAAAACAAAAGTGAAAGTTTTTGCTCTGCTTTCGGATGTACAAGCAACACTCGCAAAAACTTAGATGTTCGGTTTCATCAATTTCCCTTCCCTAAAAAAGGTTTTGTTAAAGTGGATAATAAAAGTGGGTCTGAAGAAATGATCGATCGGAGAAAACAATGGGAAAATCTTCTAAAGCTGGGGAAGAAGGTAACCTCAAACATGTGTCTTTCTTCTCTCCATTTTAAAACTGAGGATTACTCATTTCGGACAGGTAAGTTCACATTGATTTCTAGAGCAAAATATATTTTCTAATATTTTGAATTTATAAGTAATTGTGGGTCCGGATGCAATAAGGGCACATAAAATTTTTTCGTGCGAAAACGAAGTCCCCTGGAGGCTTTAGAAAAAATTTTCGAATTTTAATTT
>NC_046658.1:73712325-73717569 GCF_010883055.1 Belonocnema kinseyi
CACACTTCCACAATCCACTCACCTCAAATTTCACCACAATATCAGAAAAACTCAGCATCCACAATTCCCACTACTTTACACTTTCATACCGGAAACGGAAGTGGCTTTCCTTCTTTGTATATAAATGAATATGCTCAATTATGATTTAAAATTTTTTTTAGAATGCAGTGTAGGGAAGAGGTACTTAAAACTGGTACCGCAAACTGTACAATTGTAAACAAAAAGCAATTAGCTTTATGCTCGTTTGGCCATCCGGCTGTTTTACATACAATAATATGTGATCAGCGTGTAACACCTTTTCGCCTTCCACAAAATTTCGACACGAAGGGGTGGATAACGTAAATTTACAAATTTCAGCAATGCTGAGTGACATCTTTGATATAAAAAGCACGAAAAAAGATTAAACTTCACTAACAACAGAATGTATCAGTTGCAAAGTGATCCCGTTGTCGCCGGCCATCTTTGTTCAAATACCCCTTCTGACGTCATGATTTGAGATCCCCATTCCCGATATCATCTTCCTACCTCATCCTTCCAGATAACCACCATTTTCTCTTCCACACCCAGATACCAGTTTTTCTTCTGTACCCTTCCGCAGATACCACCTTTTTGCTATGTCAGGAATTAAGATATCGTCTATTTTTCTTCGACCCCACCCATGATACAAGTTTTTCCCTGTCCTCCCCCTCCACCGGATACCACTTTTTCCCTTGTACTCTCGAGATACCGCTTTTTACCTTCTACCTCCAAGATATTAACTTTTCCTTCAACCATCTGGATGCCACTTATTCTCCTTCACTCATACCTGTTCTTCAGAAGAGAATTTCGTGTGATATGATCCTCGCATATACAGAAAGTAGCTATGCCAGTAATTGAAAGTAATTAAATTTGTACTTTTTCGTATTTGGCCGTCGGCGCCGTTTGAGGGGTTGACTCAGATTCTTCATACCCCAATAGTCCTTACACCCTATATATGCAATAATTCTCCCATAATCTCCATATATTTCAATCAATCCCTTTCCATTAATATTCTGACTTATCGAACCATGCATATTGCCATGTCTCTTTTCACCAATCCTAGGGGGTTGGATCAAAACTGGGGATTAATAGAGGTATATTACATTATTAAAAGATTTCGTAACCATATGGCTTCAAAGATGGAGACACTTCCTAAACGAATCTCAATTAATGTAATTAGCTAGTTAGTGTAATTGGAAATGTCTAGACAGTTAAAGAACTATCTGCGCAGAATTTTTAGCCATTTTATGAATTGCACAAGCACCTTGTGACAGTTAGTGTAATAGATTAGAATTTTACTATTTGTCTATGTATTTTAGTCACTCTATGAAACGACTACAGTATTATCCAGCAAATCGTTTAGTAAAGTTCAATGTATATAATTTTAAGTAATCATCACAAAAACCTAGGTTTAATATTTCTGAAGTAAACCAAAGCTAGACTTAAGAGATAATTACTTAAAATTATATTTATTCTACTGTGTGCTTGGTACAACCTTAGTCATTTCGTGACATGGCTAGAATAGCGATCTATTATTATTACTAACGTTCTAAAGGTGTTTGTGCAGTTCATAAAACAACTGCAAATTTAAAACAGATAGTGTAACTGTCGATTATTACACAATCTGCTCGCAGTTCATAAACTGCACCAGTGTTGCCTTTGGTGAGGGGTAATATTTACGACTCTCTCCAGAGGGTTTCTGAATCATAAGTAATGCATAGCTTAATTTTATCAGTGCTTCGCTTCGGGGCTCCTAAAAGAACTGGCTAAATTAAAAGAAAAGATTTGAATGAGACCAAGTGCTGAAAGTAATCTCTTTATCTCAGACTGGCGCGGCACTCCTATAGCGCTTTCAATCTGGGCTTTGGTTGCTGAGGTTGGATTGCTCGGATGTTGGCAGGATCTCATTTTCACATATCTACTCGTTATCATCTTTGTCAAAGTGGCACGTTCTTTTGTCTCTCTAAACTTGCACGTTGATTGTGCACGTAGCATTGCTCGACGAGTTATATATTAGACTGTTCCACGTATCGAAACTTTTCTTCCTAGTAACGTTCGAATTTCGATATCGTATCACAGATATTTTCATTCTCCAATTAAGAAGAATTCTCTCTAGATATCTCGGTTTGTCGGATATTGTCTACCGAATTGACTAGTCTGAATTCGAGGAGAATTATTAATTTAGTAAAGGTGTAGGTACATTGTAGCATCAGAAGTAATGTAAAATTTGAGAGATCGTTTTAAACTTGACATATCAGGTTATTAAATACAAAGTGAAGTACTTGTCTCGATGTCTTTTTTAATCAAATGTACCTTCATGTAAAAAATATGGCATCGCAATACTGTTCAGCAAGTGCCTAGTAATTATATTAACGTGAGGGTAATTTCTGATGTCAAATTTGTATTTTTTTTATTGGAAAATATCAGCATTATTTAGGATATCTATTTTGTCTTGCTGATAACAATTTTAGATGAGTAGAATGTATGATATTTAGAATATCCATTTTTTCTTATTGATAAAATATTGACGTAAGCATTTTTAAAACCCTTTAACAGCTTATGAATCTTTAGAAAACTTTTTTATGCGTGATATTACTTATTAAGAGATAAATTTTGGTCATTTATTATGAATATCCTTTTATTCTAATATTGCAAGAGATTTTTGACATAGAAAATTCAGTGTAGTGAGTAATAAACGTTAGATTATTATAAAAAATATATGTCAAACATAATGGGCTTTGGTTCTTTGTTACCCTAATGATGTCGTATATACAACAGAGTGTGGGCCCAAAGCGTACGTTTATTGAGGCCGATAGAACACTTTTAGGAAAAGTCTTCAACGCCCTGGAGCACTTTAAGAGCTAGAAAAATTTAAAACGTATGCTTATAATTAGTCCAACGGTCTAATTGAGTCATACCAAAAGCAGAATTTTTATTCAGTAGTCCAATAAATGTCAGAAGATTAGGAGAATAAATTTTTCATCAATAACAATAGGAAACTTTATTTTGTTTTGCATTTCGTTTAAAAGGTTCAAATTGAAAGACATATTACACCGTTTATTACAAAGCTGATAAGTACTGAACTAGGAAATTTAATATTCTGCTTAAATTCGACTACAATAAATGATTAACTTTTAATGGTCGGTTAAGGGTTCATTCTAGTAAGTAACCCCAAAAAGACGATATTTTTGTGAATTTTTTATGAGATTATTGATAAAGCTATTGATGAAAGATTTATAAGGCTTGGTAAAAAAAATCTTGAGATAAATTAAAAAATCGTTTTTATTCATTTTATACATTTTTCTACACAAAAACTCCAGCCAAACGCAACGCGTCGAAAAGTAGATAGGTCCGGCTTGTTGACAAAATCTCGAAACTGGATAATCTTAACAGAAACATAAAAAAAATATAGGGTAAGTGTGACAATAGCTATATCCCCCTTTTTTAATATACGTGAAAAAATAACAAAATGGCGATCAAAAAACAAAAAAAATCGTGATTTTTCCTCACCGTTTTTCATAAAAAAATGTATTAAAAACCAAAATTTTATAATAAATTTCATAAGGGCATATCTTTTGTCATACATAATATAAAACTTTTCGATTTTTCTGTTTCTAATGGACCAGTTTCCAGATTTTTCCAATAATCCGGGACCTACCTACTTTTTGAGGTATTGATTTTGAATGACATTATATGTGTAAAAAGTGTACAAAACAAATATAATTTCTTAAAATGTATTTGAAGAGTGCACTTATTAAGCCTAACAAATCCTACATCAATATCCTTATAAATAATGTTATAAAAAATTCACAAAAATAGCGTTTTATCGGAAGTAGTTACTAGAATGATCCCTAAATGCTCATAGTGGTACATTTATATACTTTAATTGTGCAGCCAACGCAGTAGCCAAGCCAGCTTCTCTTCTGGGTCATGAAAGGAGGTTTGTGTATCTCTACACAACAAGGTTTCCTTTTTAATTTGCAACCTGCAACGCTAATTAGTTACAGTTCCGTTTTTTGTTCTTTTATTAAGACTTTTGTGGATACAAATAAAACATAAGTTTAAATATTGCAACTCATTAAAATTGACTCACATTCCACTGAAAATCATGCGGAATTGCCAAATGTTGTATTTTATATTAAAATTATACTTTAAAATTGAGTTTGAAATACTTATCCTGCGCAGTAAATAATAATATAAGTACATGAGTCAATGTAATTATTGATACAAATGTGTGTAAATTCACAGAACACTGTATAATGCATATTTATATCTAATTGAATAAGAAAATAATTTTTTTTTATTTCACTTATACAAATATTATGAGCAAGAAATTAATATATTTGATCAAGTTTTATTATTTACAATATTTTGCACTAGTAGGGGAGGCATCCACATATCAGAAGCATGGTACGGTGTCTCAGAACGCACGTACATTTGTCTATAATAAATTGTCACTTTTTTTCTCAAATAAGGGATAATTGTTAAATACCTTATGAATTCAATTGTTTTAAATACCTTTGAAACAAATTAAAACTAAAATATAAAATTGAGAAGCTACCATGGATGTGGGGTCTCACGGACCATGTATTAACTTTCAATTTATATTACTCACCAATTACGCCCATCTACCTAGGCGCAAATAGAACTGAAACTAAAGCTATTAATAACACCAGCCTCGAGAATGACTAAGTGGGGACGAAACCACACATAAGAAGCATATTGCGGTCTGTGAGACCGCATGCCCATACTTGAAGGTTAATAATTTTCTACTAGTTGTTATTTTAGTCAAATTCTCCTCATTCATATGGAGCATTATTCCTCAACTGCCCCAACTCAAAAAGTCATGTTTTTCGATTGTCTCTAAATTCTGGGAATATGTTCGCCTACCCAACAGTAGTTAATCCACAAACTTATATACCAGGATTACCAACCCTTCCCAAGTGAGGGGGGGGGGGGGTTGAATTTTCAACCCCAATGCCTGCAGGGGTAGTTTCAAACGCCTGTAACTTCCTTTCTAATTACGCGATTAAAAATTTTTATGAGGGTTTTGGAAAGTGCATTTACACGCTTTCATCTTATTTTATTATTTATAACAAAAAAAATTGTTTAAACAATTTCTTTAATAAATCAATTGTTTATTTAACTTTTTTTGCAATTTAGGCATCTACGATTTTTTTTAAATAGTCTCAAAAGAAAGCTTGACTTTTTTACTATGAAAAATGT
>NC_046658.1:73717669-73731337 GCF_010883055.1 Belonocnema kinseyi
CACAGTCTACTCCTGACCATATTTCAAATCCGCCTTTCAACACGCCGTTTTTTATGTTTTTAGTTTCGCATCCCTTTTTCTTTGTTTCGGGCACGCATAAAAGATCTAGTTTCTTCCCGTCCATAGTTTCACGCAATTCTTTTACCTTGAGATCATTTACTCCCCTAGCATTCCAAACACCCAGTCTCCATTCGTCGCCTGAAACATGACCTTTAGATTTTCCGTGTGCATGCCTTTTGTCATTAAAAGTTCCAGTCCTTTCCGAGGCTATTTTGTAGTTTGTATTATTCATTGTTTAGATTTTACGCCCAACTAACACCTTTACGCAGTAAGTTTATTTTCTGAGTCGAAATCATGTCAAAGTTAAGTATCAAATCGTCATATGGTGGAGATAGTAGTTCTAACGTCAGTCCCACCAAAAACTTCAGTTAATAAGGGAGGGTTGAGAGAGGGGGGGAGGTAGAACTGAAACCGAGAGAGTCGTCTCGGGTTTGTGTTTTTGTTTTCATGCTGAGAAGGTCACCAGCCTTCAGCAGCGTTATGATATATGGAAGTTAGTATCCGGCCGTCTTCTCAGACAGTAACTTGTAAATAAATATAAAAAATAGTGGCAGTCTGTGTAGTTTGTGGGCGTTTTTATATGGGTATATGTTTTCATATGTAAGTAAAGTTATGGAATATAGTAAAATAAAAAATGTTACAACAAAAATAAAACCTCAAAATATGAAGTTTTGTACCTATGCAATACAAATGGTTATTTTTAATGTTATAGAATTATTGTTTAATTTTTTGACAGTTTTTACATTATTTCTGAACTCACAAAACGGTTATTATTGTAGCATTTTCAATCCAATTTCAAGAAGAATGTAAGGTTACCAATTTTTAAAAATAATCTATCTGAAACAGGTTATTTTACATGAATGTTCTTTAAAATTCAATTTATTATAACTATAAATTTCTAATTTATTGTGTATCTTTTTTTTAATTAACCGTACAGAATATTCACGGAATACCCGAGGCCGCCAATTCACTGGCAAGAGTCCTGAAATAGACAAAGGCAGGTCTACGTCTTATATGTTTTCTCTCTCTCTAGAGCCCATTTCAGTTCTCCCCAAAGTGTTACCGGTCCATTTCTATATGTCGATGATTGAAACAGATACAGTTCCACTTTTGTATCGGGTAAGTAACGAAATTTGAATCACAGTGCGCCGATATAGTACACCCAGAAGTTAGGTATGTATATAGATTCGAAAATTCAACCTTGAATAAAAAATGAAATAATAGACGTAGCCAAAAAGTAAAAAAACCACCGGAATCGTCTGAGCCATATCTCTAGGAGTTTTTTCATTTTTTTTAAAAGTCATTTTTTAAACAATTACGTTGTTAATTCACATATATCCTTCATTAATAAAAAACCAAAAGTCCTAAAGAAAAAGTGAAGATAGGTCTGGATTTTTCTCGGCAATATCTACAGGACTTTTTCTAATTTGAAAAAAATTAATTATTTAAACAATTATATTGTGTATAATGTTAAAAAATTTATTTAACAATTGTGGTAAATAATTCAGAGTTGTTGAGTGAAAAATAACATACCTTAAAGTATCATGAATGGAAAAAAATTTTAAACAATGCAAAAAGTTATTGTCTTTGCCCCCTCTACGTACACAGCATTACGATATCCTATAGCGCATATGGATTTGATTATTTATCCTTCATTATAAAAAAAACGAAAAGTCCTAAAGAAAAAGTAAAGATAATTCTGGATTCTTCTCGGCAATATCTCCAAGTGCTTTTTCATTAAAAAATAAATTATTTAAACAATTACATTGTTTATAATTTTTAAAAATTTATTTAACATTTGTGGTAAACAATTCAGAGTTGTTGAGTGAAAAATAACATACCTTGAAGTATCATGAATGAAAAAAATTTTAAACAATGCAAAGAAGTTAGTTTAAACATTGTTTTTGCCCCCTCTATGTACACAGCATTACGATATCCCATAGCGCATATAGATTTGATTATTTATCCTTCATTATAAAAAAACGAAAAGTCCTAAAGAAAAAGTAAAGATAATTCTGGATTCTTCTCGGCAATATCTCCAAGTGTTTTTTTCATTGAAAAAATCAATTATTTAAACAATTACATTGTTTATAATTTTTAAAAATTTATTTAACAATTGTGGTAAACAATTCAGAGTTGTTGAGTGAAAAATAACATTCCTTGAAGTACCATGAATAAAAAAAATTTTAAGCAATGCAAAGAAGTTAGTTTAAACATTGTTTTTGCCCCCTCTATGCACACAGCTTTACGATATCCCATGGCGCATATAGATTTGATTATTTATCGTTCATTATAAAAAAACCAAAAGTCTTGAAGAAAAAGTAAAGATAGTTCTGGATTCTTTTCGGCAATATCTACAGGCGTTTTTTTATTAAAAAATATTAATTATTCAAAAAATTATATAGTTTATAATTTAAAAAAATTTATTTAACAGTTGTGATAAACAATTTAGAGTTGTTAAGTTAAGAATAACATAATTAAAGTATCATGAATTAAAAAAAATTGAAACAATGCAAAAAAGTTAGTTTAAACATTGTTTTTGTCCCCTCTATGCACACAGCTTTACGATATCCCATGGCGCGTATGGATTTGATTATTTATCCTTCGTTATAAAAAAAACCAAAAGACCTGAAGCAAAAGTGGATATAGTTCTGGATTCTTCTCGGAAATATCTCCAGGTTTTTTTCCATTTTATAAAAAAATCAATTATCAAACAATTATATAGTTTATAATTTAAAAAAATTTAATTAACAATTGCGGTAAACAATTCAGAATTGTTAAGTGAAAAATAACATACCTTGAAGCATCATGAATGACAAAAATTCAAACAATGCAAAAAAGTTAGTTTAAACATTGTTTTTGCCTCCTCTACGCACACAGCTTTACGATATCCTATGGCGCCTATAGATTTTATTATTTATCCTTCATTGTAAAAAAACCAATAGTACTCAAGAAAAAGTGAAGATAGTTCTGGATTCTCCTCAGCAATATCTCCAGGTGTTTTTTCCATTTTATAAAAAAATTAATTATTAAACAATTATATGGTTTATAATTTTTAAAAATTTATTTAACAATTGTGGTAAATAATTTACAGTTGTTGAGTGAAAAATGACATACATTAAAGTATCATGAATAAAAGAAAATTTTAAACAATGCAAAAAAGTTAGTTCAAACATTGTTTTTGCCTCCTCTTCGCACACAGCTTTACGATACCAGATGGCGCATATGGATTTGATTATTTATACTTCATTATAAAAAAAAACAAAAGTCCTGAAGCAAAAGTGGATATAGTTCTGGATTCTTCTCAGCAATATCTCCAGGTTTTTTTCCATTTTATAAAAAAATTAATTATTTAAACAAGTATATAGTTTATAATTTAAAAAAAATTATTTAACAATTGTGGTAAACAATTCACAGTTGTTAAGTAAAGAATAGCATAATTAAAGTATCATGAATAAAAAAATGTTTAAACAATGCAAAAAAGTTAGTTCAAATATTGTTTTTGCCTCTACGTACACAGCTTTACGATACCCTATGGCGCATATGGATTTGATTATTTATCTTTCATTATAAAAAAAACCAAAAGTCTTAAAGAAAAAGTGAAGATAGTTCTGGATTCTTCTCGGCAATACCTCCAGGCATTTTTTCATTTGAAAAAAATTAATTATTTAAACAATTATATAGTTTATAATTAAAAAAAATTTATTTAACAATTGTGGTAAACAATTCACAGTTGTTTAGTAAAGAATAGCATAATTAAAGTATCATGAATAAAAAAAATTTTAAACAATGCAAAAAAGTTAGTTTCAACATTGGTTTGCCTCCTCTACACACACAGCTTTACGATATCCTATTACGTATATGGATTTGATTATTTATCCTTCATTATAAAAAAAACTAAAAGTCCTAAAGAAAAAGTGAAGATAATTCTGGATTCTTCTCGGCAATATCTCCAGGTGTTTTTTCCATTCTTTTTGAAATTAATTATTTAAACAATTATATTGTTTATAATTTTAAAATATTTATTTAACAATTGTGGTTGTTGCTTCTTCAAAAAAAAAGATATTAGAATCTCTCAGTTTAGGTTTATTTTTCTTTCCAAAGTTTATTTTTACAATGGGTTTGATTGTTTACTGTCTGCAAAGAATTTGTACAAAACTTCGACACGGCAATTATGCTATAACCCTACAGTTTAGAATAGGCAAAATCATAAATTTCAAGATCAGCAGCTGTGCTTCAGTGAAGGTTCCTTCAGTCCCTTCAGTTTCTTTAGTATTTAAATCCTAAGTCTTTTACAGCATCTAAAATCCAGCAGTTAGGACTGTCATATAATTTAAAATTTTCGAAACTGGCCGTTTTTACTATGGTAGTATATAGCCGGGTTAGTGGCAGCTGCCCGTCCCTTTTTTTTTATTACCTAGGTACTTTCAGTGTCAGGCGATTTCACTAAAAATGGGAGTCACCGATGTATCCCACTCTTCGTGTGATTATCTAATCGGAATAGATATAGTGACCCCACCGATGTACACTGAATCTTCAGTTTCGCCACCTCCGAACTTCTCCATTTTTCTTTTCTCTCTTTTTGAATTACATTTTCTCAACTCTAATCTGCATAGCATCGACCTCGGAGCTCGTCGTCCGAACGGACCTTCCGATTTCAACTTGTATTTCGTTTCAAACTATTGCGTTCTTAACTCAGTTTGCATTTCATGTACTTGTAAAATTTGTGTGTCTGTGAAATATAGAAAGGTCAAACAAATACCAAAACATTTATTAACAAAACACACATCATTTCATTACAACAAACAGTAGTAAACATTTCAGAGTTGTTGAGTGAAAAATATCATACCTTGAGGTATCATGAATGAAAAAAAATTTTAAACAATGCAAAAAAGTTAGTTCAAACATTGTCTTTACGACCCAGAAGTTAGCTATGCATATAGATTTGAAAATTCGACCTCGAATAAAAAATGAAATAATAATAGATATACTCACTGTGCTTCGTTCCGTTCGACTCTGCTGGTTCGAATGACGACGAACAGCGAGGATCCAACGAATCTGTAACTTAGGAGCGTCGCATGGGCATTGCACTGAGTTGAGGCGCGTCAATATGGGTTGGGAAAAATTAAAGAATAAGTATTTAAATATGAAATATCGCGTGCTCTCAAATTTAAACGTTATAGATTCATTGGATTCTCGCTGTTCGTCGTCATTCGAACCAGCAGAGTCGAACGGAGCGAACCATAGCGAGTATATCTATATCGACGCACTGTGATTCAAATTTCGTTACGCACCCGATACAAAAGTGGAACAGTATCTGTTTCGATGCTTTAGACCAGCTGATATTCAACTCATGAATGATGCGAGTTTTACATGAAGAAATGCTCCATTTCAATATTTACTTAATCGATGTAATTCGGTATTGTTAAAGCGTCGGTTCTATACTCAAACCAATAAAATTACAGATTGAATGGAGAGATCCAGTTCGACTTTTTTACCTTCTGAGTTCTAATTTATGCGAAGCGTATTAGTTCAAGGTATTATTGAATTAATATAGTTACATATTTTTTTCGGTGTAAGAAATATTATTAGGTATCGAGAAAATGGAGGGGAATCTTGTTTTCGCTTGCGGCCGTCATCAGCGGGTCAGATTTAGGCAGCTTCACATCAGAAGGCGCCGAAAAAGTATTTTTTTCCGAAAATGTTGGCTGCTCACACGTTTCCCGATGCCTTTCGGTCTGAAACGGTTGAATACCAAGTTTGGTTAAAAAATGTTAAAATTTAGGATAGGTCCCAGATTTTTAAATTATTGATATGTACCGTAAGTTAGCTACGTATCTCCTATAATCGTGTATGTTCTGTTTGCATTCATAATGGGTATAGAAATAATAAAGTTTATTCATTATACAGCTTGTTTAATCAAAAACGTCCGAAAACCAATAAAGTCATAACTCTAAAATAAATTTAGGCAGAAAAGAGGTTCCACATGCAAAGAAAAAAAAGGAAATGATATCTGGCAGAGTGCGGTTCCACGTGTAGTCCTGCCAGGGCTCTAGTTCCAGAGACTGTTGATTTTATACCATTCTGAAACGGAAGTTAGATATTAGGTATTTGCACTTCAGCCACCGGCTAACTTCACTTCGTTAACTGCTGAAGGGAAAACAAAGGATTCGGTTCATTTTGGCCCTCTTTTGCTAATATCATCGTAAAAACTAATTTTTTCTATATAATTGTATTTGAAAAGTAGTTTTTATTTTTTAATGACTATTTAATGAAATAATACCATGATTTAAAAAAATAAATAATACTAATGAATGATAAAATTATGAACCCTTTTTCCACCGTGCCTGAAGGATGATTTTCACAGCCCGATTGCGTACAGAAACCCTAACAGAAACAAAAATTTAGCACGCAAGGAAAAGGGTCTGGAGTTGTGTCGCTTCATCGTGCCAAAAATTCAATTTACTACCAAAGAATACATGGAGATGATTTCGTGGAGGGGAAAAAAGGGAGTGAACCGAGCCGCCTCTCACTGCACATCAAGCTCCCGTCAACTGATACCGGCTAGATTGTTAGATAGAAGATATTAGCAAAAATGTAGCCAGTGGCTGAAGTGCAAATATCTAATACCTAATTTCCGTTTTAAATTTGGGGAAAATCAACAGTCCGTGGAACTAGAGTTCTAGCGGGACTCCACATGGCGCCACACTCTGCCAGAAATCATTTCTTTTTTTTCTTTTGCATGAGGCACCTCTTTTCTGCCTGAATTTATTTTAAGGCTGTGACTTTATTGGGTTTGGGGTGTTTTTTAATTAAACTACCTGTATACGGAATATACTTCATTATTTCTATACACATTATGCCTGCAAACAGAACATAGACGATGATAGGTGATACGTAGCTAACTTACGGTAGATTTCGATAATTCAAAAATCTGGGGCTTGCTCTGAATATTCATATTTCTAAACCACACTTGGTATTCCATCGTTTTAGACCGAAAGACAAAATTAACAGTTAGACCTGTATGGCGTGCTACCGAAAACAAATTTTAAAGTAAGATTATAAAAAAAATCGTTTCGTCATTATGTCATTTTCTAAAATTTCTGGCTTAGGCTCTTATGGAATGCTAGCTTTCAACTATTTTTTTTAAGCCATCATCGGTGATCAATATATGCCCAAAACTTTTTTTCAAACTAATGACTCGGCTGGTAACAAATTTTACCATTTTTTTAGGATATACGTATTAAACTTTTACACATTTTAAAAACTTTTAAAAACGACTTTTATTCTTGAAATCGGCCCAAATTATAGTATTTAAACGCACAGTGAATCTGCAGCTATCGTTTTTGCTGCAACGATGTTCAATTGATACGAAAATCTGCGCCAATATAAAGAAACAAATGATTGTAACACTCTTGCGTTCTTTTATTGCAGATAAAATTGATACTTTTAGATTTGAAGTGTGAGGGTGGTCCAAACTTATACGCGATGACTTAATTTTGTAGTAGAAATAATTTTCAAAATCAGACTCAATCAAAATTAAAATCTCATCTAATTTATTTAGCAAGGGTGTTCGCGGGACATTATTTGATCCCAATTTGACAATTTGGACTTGACTATTTAAATAATCAATAACAAATATTATTACCAGTCAGATATGCACATCATATTCAATACCAGATTTAATCAAAATTTTAATTTTATAATTGTTTCTTTTTACTGACAATAACCAATTTCCTTAAGAGATATTAAGAATTTTTCTCTATTTTCTATTAGGGTAATTGTCAACTTGTAGGAAAATTGTAGCACCTAAAGTGACAATCACATTATTATTAGGAATTAAATATTTCATAACGGAAATTGATCTTATCACATCAAAAAATTTTAAATCCAAAAGGGGCAGTTTTTAAAGTAAGAAATAATAATGAAATTCGTACATGTAATTCGGAAAGTGGATTCGAGGTTAAGAGTTTGATGAAAGAGAGCGAGAGATTAAAAAATATCTAAAGCGAATACTGTAGAGCATATCATTTAGGACAAATAAAATATTTAACTATTGTAAATAATTTTTTCAAATATAACCAAGGTGACGTAATAAATTAAAAGTCTAATTGTTACTATTATTTTTTTATTTAAATAAACACATTTAAAATTACGCAAATGGAAACAACGTGACTCTATTACAATTAAACTAAGACCATATACTTATATTGATATATATATATACTTTTATTGAAACTAAGACCATATACTAGAAGTACTAGAACACTCCTTCATTTAGAGTTCAAGTTTTTTGGATTTTAATTAAGTGTGATTTTCACCCCTATTGCTGTTACAATTTGGCTCAAATTTAGAGGGATTAAGCGGTATTTAACGTAAAAACTTGCAATGTACGATATCACGATTTTGCGATATTATAATGCGATAATTACGATATATAGCGCAGGAATTACGATATATATTGTAATTTGTGCGATATAGTTTTCTCAGTGTATTCCTTGGAATGAAATGATTTTTTGTTATAATATTTCGACTGTCACGAAACTTGGTATACGGCGTGAGTAAAGAATATCTACATTTCATTTTTAAACTATGTAAGAAGTCAGACAGAAAAAAAGAAAAGGAGGAAGAGGATGCATGATAAGGTAGTTGGCACAAAATACAGGATATGGCTCGTTTCCGCTAACCATCTAGAAATTGAATTAACATGGTATCGCAAGAAAACTCTAGAGAACTATATTTCATACCATAACGCTCGTGTGAGTATGATATATTCTTGTGTGTCCCCTTTTTCTATACGAGTAAGATAAGAACGAAAGGGAAAAGCGCGCAAAATTAATTTATTGTGCTTTGTGACACCTTCTCCAAGAATTGCTTAATTCCATAAACAATTTTAATCAAAACATACGAAACCCACATATTTCTTCTACTCTGAAATTCCAATAGTAAAAAAATTTTAAACAACTACCTTGTTTAATTATTACATAAACGGTTGTAATGTAGGGTTAAAATGATCTCTTTCTTAACTGGTGGAAAATAAAATATTTCGGTTTCTTTTCTGCTGTTTTTTATCGTTGACTTTAATTGCTCCTTTTTAGAGTCTCGAGTATTTGAAAGAGTCGAGTTGGGTTTCAGAATAGAAACACATTCCTTTTATTTTTATAAACATAAATGTTGATTCAAGTTTTCTTAGCGAATATAGTTGTAACGATTTTCAATGCACCTGACTTGCCTTTTCACAGGATCACTGGAAGTATTCTCTTTAATAAATCGAGAAACCAAAGATTCTTGCAATTTAAAAATTCCTGGATACAATCGACATTTCCTTTGAAAATTAATAGGTAGAAAATTTCGCAACATAAATAATTAGAAGAAACCGAAAAAAAGATGATTATAAATCAATTCTTATTTGGATTTTTTTTAGAAATTGTTTACTAAAACTGTGAATAATTGATGTGGATTTTGACATTAGGACAAATTTATCACTTTTGGGAGAGGTGTTCTGACATGAGTGTAAACATCAATCAGGAATCCTAGCTTGATAAATAGGTGCATCTGGATTGGTATTCGTCAATTTATGAATCATTTGACACCTCAATAATGTGAAATATTTCCTATTTTCAGATTGTAGACCTTCACCATATAATGAGATGTAAGAGCGATACAAAATTTAGATTTTCTAAATATTCCATTGCAATCTGAAGTTACGTTTTTTTAAATAATTATATATTGTTATCAGATGTGAGATGGCCAAACAAGATAGCCAGGAAGCATTGCTTTTTGTGAAGTCAATTCAATGTCGCAAACAATAATCCATCTGGCGATATTAATTAAGTGCACGATAGCTTTCATCGATTCACTAGCATTCACTCCTATAAAGTATAGGGGCTTAAATTACAAGAGGGAAATTTCTATCCATCACTTCACAGCCGCAATGGAATGTTTTAGGAAATGTTCTCTAACACGTCCCCAAATGTAGGGCCAATTATTCTGCACATCAAATTCAATATCAAATACACATGAGGGAAATTGATTCTCATTTACTTACATGTCCCCTTTAAACATGCCTCATAAAATTGAAATTTGGAAAGAGAGATAAAATAAATTCCCTATTAAATTACTACGAGAAACCTTTAGCTTAAAACTTTATATTTTATTTTTACTTGTTTTTTTGAACAGTAAATAAAAGCTTTAAATTGAAACCATATAGAAGAGTGAGTATTGATCTCAAATTTTTCCAGCAGGTGCTCAACACGTAACATTTATTTTATTGCGACATTCAGTTCTGAAACTGTGAACAATTTGAGAACAATATTTACGACAGGTTCTTAATGTGATTAACTTTACTGGGATTTTTCTGTCTTTATCATGTTTCTTTGTAAAGAAATGCTAATATTTGGATTAATGTGAAATCTCTGTTTGAATAAATTAGTGTAATTTTAATGTCGCTTATTACATCTAAAATAAAGTTTCAAATTAGAAGAAATTTTTATTTACAATACATGTACTTGAATTTATATTATATTACTCTGTCTTAAAAAACCAAGAGACGAATTATTTTCATTTGATATTCCATAGGGTGCTACTAATCTCGAAACCAAAAGGTTTGAAACAGTTTTTTTCAATTTTATGAGTTAAAACTTTGATAGAGTTTTTAGTTTTAGAAACGACTATCGATGTGCGTAGATACAGCGAATATATATTTATAACTAAAATATTTTCAATTTTCGTGAATATCACTGAAATAATTCATGCCTGAAATTGTATTATACTCTGAGATATTCAAGGATATTTTAGATTGGAATGTTTTTGACTTGATGCTTTATGATTTTCTGCTGCATAGTTACTCATCCACGTGCTCGAATAATTCCATTCTTGGGTCGAGGCAGCTTATTCCCAAAATTTCAGTTTTTTCTTTCAGGAAGAATTTTTCCTGCATTCTTTTCCGTTGTATTTTTGTCTGAATATTTGCATGCGGTGTAGCAATTCCCTATTGTCTTTCATTCCGAGTAGAAGTCTTGCAGAAGTGCTGGCTAAGAATGTAACTTTGTTTTTCTTCTTTGAAAATGTCCCTTTCAGACAAAAAATTAATGTTGTTCAATAAAGATATTCAGTTAGAAAACATGTATATCTAAGAAGATAATAATATTTTTTTTTAATTGAACTAATTTGATTTTCTTAAATAAAAGGAGAAGTTTAGTTAGCTCAGTCTTTTTAAATTTGATGTTAGTCTGGAAAGTTCCATCGGAAAGTAAATTGTAATTAGATTTATCTATCGCCTTTCTCTTATCCAGAGAGATAATGTATAATGTAATGTATACATTACAGTAAGTTGAAATTAAAAAGCACACTTTCGATCAATCGCGCATGTGAAAATTGAAATGATTTTGAAATTAATTGATTAAGCTTTCATATATTATTCAGTTCTAATAATAAATGACAATAAAGAGTGTTTGAAGGGATATGATTTTTTTTAGTAGAGTTGAAAATACCTGTAATATTAAAACATTATGATTTGGGATGGACAATAATTCGAACAATACTCTTTTTGATAGTATTTGAAAAAGAATGACAAAAGAAATACAGATTCTATCAAATCTGTGAAGTATGGGAACTATTTATTGATAAACGTTTTTATTGTCCTGACAAAAGCGATTTCAAAACGTTTTGCGTAACTTCACGGGGACTCTAAAGCACCCTTAGGGGCGGGATTCTATCCCTTTGTTCACAGCGGTATTCGGTCTCCCAGTCTAATCTCCATAGTCCCGTTTATCGATTCCAATCGAGAGTGGCACTTTATTTCAACTTTCTGCTCTGCTGCACTTGCTTAAAATTTCCCTTTACCAGTTATTTTTGTTCTGCAACATGTCTATTTTGTACTTGAAATATCGCTATTTAATTTATATCAATCTTTTTTCTTTATATAATTCAGGAGATACTAAATTGTTTTTTTTTCTTACTTCTGGCTACAAGATACTTCAAGATATTTCAGCAACTTTAGGAGATTTTTAATACTACAGGAGATTTCAGTGACTTACGACAATATCATCTGCTTGACGAGACTTCAGTAAATTTTTTACTATTTCAGGATATTTTAAAGAAATCACATGGCTTCAGACATAAGCCATTTTCGGATACTTTAGGACCAGGTCACTTCACGTAATGTCAATCCTTATTTAATTTTCATTTTTATTTGTTTTCACCCAGAAAAATTTTTATTTGATATTTAATCGTTTTTCGGCATATTTTAAATTTTTAGATTTGAAAAGAGAAAAACTTAAGTAAATTAGGTTGAAATTCCAATTAAACGATATATGAATTTAAGAACCCCAATATTACATCAAGGTACAAAATGAGTTATAGTATAAATTAAAATTTTTCCAAAAAATTAACTCTTTTTCTGGAACCGTTATTTTAGGAGTGGGATGTGTAATGGAATTTGTTCATTGCTGCATAATTTAAACATGAGTCCTTATTTTTTACCAACTTTATGGACATATTAACGCATCAACTCATTTTATTAAGAATGTACATCCAAAGTTAACATATTCAAAAGTAAAGGTACAATAATATTCTCTTAGGGATTTATAATACATGAAATAAAACTTAAGCAACTACTTTTAATTTTTATAACGTGGAAGCCCTATACTACTAGGTAATTTTAATTATGGACATTTTTATGGATTATACCGCAGAAATAAAAAAATTCTTGTAGCTATCTCATTCTTGTAGTGGTTAGGATTATTACAGAAATTATCGTCGAGACTTGAAGGTACTGAGATAACGTAATTTGTCGGCTTCCGTTCGTTCCTGAAAAAATGCAGAGAGCTTACAAATAATTAAAAAATCAAAGATAAAGTTGATATGAAACCTTATACATTTAAATAAAATGGGCAGGACCTATTTATAACGATATTTCGTTATACGTACCCCATATCGTTCATTCGGTTGTATATACTGTATAGCCGATTCAACGATCTGGACTATTCGTACTGAAGATTTTCATTTTTCATAGAACAATTAAAAAATTAAATGTAGTCAAATAAGTTCAGTTTCTTCTTATATTGCACATGCTTTGCATGTTTGTGACTTGCATAATAAATATCGACCCCTCCATTAAACATGAGTCTATCTGATTACAGCACCGTGTGTTAGACTATGCGCTGTGTTTAAGCATCGGGAATAGTCGCATACACGGCGATATCAGCAGATAGACTCATACTGAATGGTGGCATCAATATATCTAGAATACAAATTTTTGTGACAGTAATAGAGGTTATGTTTGCTTTTTGTAAGGATATTATTATTTAAGTGAATAGCTTTAAAAAATTAAAAAATGTATACTACTTCCCATGCAATCTTCTTAAATAGTGAATAATCTCAGTTTGAAAAAGTTGCAATTAGGCCCTTAGATCGTGCTACTTTTTAAATACGTGAAGTTAATTGAAATTAATCTGTTATTTTTTGGACGTCTCACAAGTCATCTTTTCAGAATAGCTGTGTGGTCCACGGCTAAATGTTTTATAAAAATTGTTTACCACAGTTTGCAATAATTACGAACTTAAAGAATGATAAAACCGTTGGTGACGATGGTATTAACGGTGAAAT
>NC_046658.1:73731437-73734815 GCF_010883055.1 Belonocnema kinseyi
ATGAAAGCGTGTAAAAAGCACTTTCCAAAACCCTCATAAAAATTTTAAATCGCGTAATTAGAAAGGAAGTTACAGGCGTTTGAAATTACCCCTGCAGGCATTAGGGTTGAAAATTCAACCCCCCCTCACTTGGGGAGGGTTGGTAATCCTGGTCTATAAGTTTGTGGATTAACTACTGTTGGGTAGGTGAACATATTCTCCGAATTTAGAGACAATAAAAAAACATGACTTTTTGAGTTAGGGCAGTTGAGGAATAATGCCCCATATGTTTGTCCAAATATACTCATGCAATTAGAAGTAGTTTAATTTCTACTAATTCATTTAATTACTGTCTTTTTTGCTAAGTGAATAATAATAATAAATGCAGAGTAGATTTTTTTTCATAAAAAATTTAATTTAAAAAATGCAATTAATTTATTAACTTTTTAGATGATCATATTACACTATATCATATTATTAGATTGAAAAACATTAATAGCTTCAATTAAATAATCAGTGTTTGTTTTAAAAAGCTCATATTTTAGTCGTAATGTGTTGATTGTTGAAAAATATATGAAAGCTATAATAACGTTTTACATTTTCAAGTTATAATCCTAACAGATTTCATGCTGAAAGTGATAAAGAAATAAAAATTTGTCAAACTGATTTAATGCAACGTCACTTTGCCTAAGCATGGAAATATTTAACTGCAAAGCAGAGTCTTCCTCAAACACATGCATTATATTTTATTTTACGTGAATGGAAGATGACTGTGCATTTGACCCGTAATGAATAATGTACTGCGGCATCGCAGGCTCCAAATACACTTCAATGGGCACGACTGGGCTGAGAAACTGGTTCAAGAAGAAAGAAATACGAATAGAAAAAAAATCGAAGTGGAGAAAAAGCAATGATCCTCCAAATCCTTCGCCACATTTAATTCGAATTTTCTCACCCTCCATCATTTATTATGATGCTTTTATTTCAAAGCCTTGTTTATCCCCTTTATTTTTTTCTTCCCACATCCATACAATTATCATCCATACTAAAATTACAAGAGTATGACCAGACCTAATTTTAATTTTTTATAACAGGAACATTGAGTTATAAAATGTTCAGAAACTCCGCGACAATTGACAGAGAAATTTCATAAACTTAGAATTCTAACTCTTTTATATTTAGAAAAGCTTTTTAAAGTTTTATACTTTCTCATGGGATTTTGTTCCCGAGGAAAAATATTTTATAAAATCGCTTTTCCGTTCATACTTTATGTAGATACATAATAAATATAGGTTATTTACTCAGGGATTGTGAAGTTGGTATAACGTTGTAGTATACTTAGGTGTGGGTGGTTCTATGGAGTATTACAGAGTATAGCCATTTATCATTGCCCATGTGAATCGAGTTTTGTATAGTACAAACATTTTCCAGTATAAGCTGTAAACTACTACAGCACCACTGAAAGCAACATCACTAGATAAACTATTGGTCTTTCATGGACTGGCCATAACTGTATTTTATCCTCCGAAGTTATTTACAGATTTATTGATGAACTATAGACAAGCTGTTTCAACTATATTTAGTGATTCCTTACTAAAAATAGAAACGTTATTTTTAAGCTTATATTTTTGTTACGTCTACAAATAACAATTCATTCATAAAAGCATGACTTGCTGATTGATTAGACAATGATCTAAACAATTTTTCGATTGATATGCTAAATAAAAATTATGTAAAAAAAGTCCCTCCACCCGCAACAAACTTTTCTAGTATACAGTAACTGAAAAATTCCTAATTATTTTGTTTGGAAATTTGTAAAATTCCAAATTCATCTGCCAAATAAATTCAAAAATAACAATCCTGCTCCAGAAAAATTTTGTTGGGACAGAAGAACTAGAAGAAGGATTTAATTTATTTATCTACTGAATCTTACACGTGCTTATAGGATTATTGTCCAAAAAAAATTTGTTGAAAAAAAAACTTGAACTTTTTTGAACCTCTAATCCTCTTTTGAATGTACTTTTGTGAGGTTGAAATTCTATGGGCAATTGCTAAATTAAAAAAAAAATAAAAATAAACTTTCCTATATTAATTTGCATTTATTCGGACCTGTAACTTGATTGGTAACTTTACTGGGATTTGATTAAGATATTTGGGAATTAATTATCATTTTTATTTCATTTGAGTTCAAAACCTGATTCAGATGGCCCTGATTGAAAAATATTATATAAGTGATTTAGAACTAAATTTCAGTTTGATTTTCCTGTGAGCTTATTCGATGGTCCTAGACCATTTCTTACCTCTTGAAGATCTCACAGAACATATGTATGATGACCGAGGAGCGAGATTTTTCTGGTAGCTCATAAAAACTCGAATTTTCAATAAAAAAGTAAGAATTTAATGTTTAGCTACTAAGTGTCTGAACTGACACGAAAAACTTTGGTACACCGAAAAAAATATGTAACTATATTAGATCAATAATATCTTCAACTAATACGCTTCGCATAAATTAGAACTCAGTAGGTAAAAAAGTCGAACAGGATCTCTTCATTTAATTTGTAATTTTATCGGTTTGAGTATAGAACCGACCCTATAGATATGCCGAATTACATCGATTAAGTAACTATTGAAATGGAGCAGTTCTTCATGTATAACTCGCAACGATCATAAGTTGAATGTCAGCTATTCTAAAACATTGAAACCATCGACATATAGAAATGGACCGGTAATGCTGTGGGAAGAACGGTAATGGGCTCTAGAGAGAGAAAAAACATTTGAGACGTAGACCTATCTCTTTTTAGATAAAGCTGATTGGTCGAGAATATATTCGTTGGGTGAAGTTTGGCGCAGCACAGGACCGTGCTTTGTGTCGCGAGTGCCCCAATAATAGGACGTTTATTGCACTTTTCAGAATTATTATTATTATTATTATTATTATTATTATTACACCATTAGGCCATTTCCCTTTCGGGGTAGGCGTGACTCACTCGGTAGGGGAAAGGAGTAGTGTGTGGAAGGGATAGAGATTTTTCAGATTGATCCAGAATTCTCATGCTATTTAAGTAAATAACACGTTTGTTCCGCAACACTGGTCCGACCCAGGTTGCTGATCAATCTCTCTAGCAATCACCCCAAGCGAAGAACCTCACGAAGTCGTTATGTAAGGCTTCCCACTTGGGTCCATTAGTAGCGAAGGTCTTTGTTTCAGGCGTCATTCACTCTACTGACACTCATTTTATTAACTATGTGCCGCCATACTTTCCTGTCCTGACATACTTCTCTAGCTTCTTTTATGTTCATGCATTTTTTCCTGCAGGCTCTCGTGTTTCTGTGACTTCTTATGTCTCTTCTAACTAGGGTCTCATTCACACATTCTAACCATTCTTTCCGCGGTCTACC
>NC_046658.1:73734915-73736909 GCF_010883055.1 Belonocnema kinseyi
GTGGGCATCCAAAATCAGGATACAGAAAGAGTATTAGGTAATTTTGGGGATCCAAGAACAAACTATAACGGAGATAAACTAGTTGGTCTATGCTTAGAAAGGTGTCTATTTATTACAAATACTTGGTTTAGGCATAAAATGATCCACATGTACACCTAGTCTAAAGGAAATAGCCGCAGTATAATTGACTTTGTTGTTGCGGATGAAAGACAAAGGGAGTTAGTCAAAGATACAAGGGTGATGAGGGGTCGTGAATGCAATACTGATCATTACCTTCTGATCTCAAAAATTAACTTAGGTCGGGGTTGGAGAAAAAAGAGACCCAAGAAAGCAAAACAAACGCGAATCAAAATTGAGAACCTACAGAAACCGGATGTGCGAATAGATTTCCAAAATAAGATAATCGAAAACATAGATAGGGCAACATGGGAGAACCGTATAAAAAACAAACATATAGAGGGCGCCTGGACAATGTTACGGGACATCCTTGTTAGATGTACTATCGAAGTGTGTGGTACCGCAGTTGTAGGAAGAATTTCTGGTGTTGCGTGGTGGAATGATGAAATTCAGGCTGGCCAAAAAGCAAAAAGAGAAGCGTACAAGAGAACTTTAAAAATCGCAGGTCTTAGCAATGAGGAAAGAAATAGATGTAGAAATGATTATAGACGCGAAAACAGGATACTTAAACGATTAGTTAAAGAAAGTAAAAATACAAGTAGAGCAGAAGAAGAGATAAAAATACAAAACGACTTTGAAGGAAGCAGGAAACTACTTTATAAAAAAATGAAAGCAAACAAAAGTACAGAAATTGTCAACATGAGAAATAGTAGGGGCGAAATGGTATATGATGCAGACGGAACACTAGAGGCTTTCAGAGACTATTTTAGGAGACAATTCGGAGATGAAGCTATAGGACATCACAACTGCGATGTTGAACATGATGCGATGGAAAACTCAATTGAAAAAGTCTCTGTCACTGAAGCTTGGGATATAATTAAGAACTTGAAAAACGGTAACTCTGCCGGGGTAGACGGTATTAACGCTGAAATGCTTAAACACGGTGGCGCGTGCATACCACATAGATTGTGCGAATTGATAAATTTATGTTTCGAGATGGGAGACGTCCCAGACGATTGGAAAGAAGCGATTATCATACCAATATACAAGAGAAAGGGAGAAAGAAGCGAGTGCAATAATTACAGAGGGATTAGCTTATTAAGCATCGTAAGTAAAATATATTCAAAAATACTTATTCGTAGGGTAATGGAAATAACAGAAGCAAAGATTTGGGAAGTCCAAAGTCGGTTTATGCCAGGAAGGTCATGTACGGATCAAATATTTAGCTTAAGGCAAATAACAGAAAAAAGTTTGAGAGTAGGAAAAAAAGTTTTCTGTGCATTTGTTGACCTAGAAAAAGCTTTTGTCAAGGTAGATAGAAGTAAACTTTGGGAAGTCCTGCAAGAGTATGGAGTCAATGGATGGATCCTACAAGCTATAAAAACAATATATACAGGTAGCAAAGCGAGTGTAAGAGTGAATGGGAAACTGAGTGACTGTTTCGATATTATTCAAGGAGTTAGACAAGGATGCGTTACGTCTTCATGGTTATTCATGCTATTTATGGACAAGTGTTTAAGAATGGCTCTCTTCGACGAAGAGGGTGTGGATCTCGAAACAGTAAGGGTACGAGGGTTAGCGTTCGCAGATGATAAGGTTGTTATGGCAGAGTCTATCGAAGACCTACAAAGAATATTGAATAAACTAGATGCAAGCATGAAGAGAATGGGCCTCAAAATTAACCCAAATAAAACAAAAACTATGGTGTTCGAAGGAAAGAGTGAGAAAACACTATGCAATATTTTATTAAATGATGAGAGAATTGAAGAAGTTGGTAAGTTCGTATACCTTGGTAGCTTATTTACTAGAGACGGGAAGATAGATGAGGAATTAGATAGACGAATAAATGAAGGTAAGAAGGTTATTGGTAGAGCAGG
>NC_046658.1:73737009-73743256 GCF_010883055.1 Belonocnema kinseyi
AAAAAGGCTGGACGAGTTAATAAATTTATGTATCGAGATGGAAGAAGTTCGAGATTCCTGGAAAAAAGCGATTATCCTCCCGACATACGACGGAATGGGACGTAAAAGAAACTGCAATAATTATAAATATATCAGCGTATTAAGTACCAAAAACAAAACATAATTTAAAATAACTAATAATAGGGCAATGAAAATAACAGAAAAAATATCTGGGGGGTCTCATGTGGATTTATGGGAGGAAAATCTTGTGCTGTTTAGATATTACGCTTGACACAGATCACAGAAAAAAAGTTTGAGGGTAAACAAAAAAGTTTTCTGCGCATTTGCTGATCTGGGAAAAGCGTTTGATAAGATGGGCAGAAGTAAGCTTTGGCAAGTTTTAGAAGAGTACAGAGTCAATAGATGGCTCCTAAAAGCAGTAAAAGCAATATATGTAGGTAGCAAAGCAAGTGCGAGGGTAAATGCACAGCTAAGTGTCTGGTTCGATATAAGGCAAGGAGTTGACAAGGATGGGTTATGGCCTCTTAGCTATTTATTATGATCAGGGAAAAGTGTCTAAGAATGGCTCTCTTCGGCGAAGAAGGTGTGGATCTCGGAACAGTGAAGGTACGTGGATTAACGTTTGCAGATATAAGGTTTTTATGGAAAAGTCAATAGAAGGCTCACCGAGAATGTTAAACAGATAAATCCTTTTACAGGAAACTCCATCACTCACGTCAAAAACTCATTTGACTTTATTGAAAAGATACAATAGATTCACATTCAACTCCAAGACATCACAGTGAGTTTCGACATAGTATCTCTTTTTACGAAAGTACCAATCTCGGATACAATTAATATTATTAAATCTTTCACCAACTTCCCTTCCGAGCTTGTACCTTTCATAGAAAAATGTCTCAATAATACTTACTTCTCGTTCAATAACCAATTCTACGAACAAACCTCAGGGGCAGCAATGGGATCCCCAATCTCATCTGTAATAGCCAATGTCTTTATGGAACATCTAGAAACTAAAATCTTTAACCAAGCCAACCTTAAACCAGAATTCTGCTTCCGTTGCGTTGATGACACATTTGTCATCTGGCGACATGGACGAGATGAACTAAATAAGTTTTTCGATTTCATCAATCAATTACATCCTAATATCCAGTTCGCCATGGAAATAGAACAAAATGGAAAATTGCCTTTCTTGGACGTATTAGTTTACAAAAAAATCTGATAACACATTAGGACATGAAGTTGACAGAAAACCCACTCATACAAACAGATACTTACATTCCTCCTCCCACCATCACTCATCTCAAAAACAATCGGTCATCAACTCCCTTGTATACAGAGCTATCTACATAACGGACAAAGATAACTTACAAAAGGAATTACAAAACGTTAAACAAATCCTAATACAGAACGATTACACCAACAAACAAATTGATAAAGCAATAAGAAAACACACTCAAAAAGCAAGACAACACAACCTACGAAAGAAAGAGAGAGAAAAATGACCACCACCCTACCCTACATCCAAGGTGTCACAGAATACATAGGAAGAATTCTCAACAAACACAACATCCAAACCATATTTAAACCACCTACGAAAATAGGACAACTACTAAATAACCCTAAAGATAAAAAGGCTTCCTTCAGTGATCTAGGAGTATATAAAATCCCTTGTTCTTGTGGCAAAGTCTATATTGGAGAAACCGGGAGAGCGGTGAGCCAACGTATGAAGGAACATAAAAGTAAAGCCAGGTTAAAACATTTCACGCAATCAGTACTACCTGAACATCATATCGAAACAGGATATAACATTTTATTTGATGAGACACAGTTCACACAACACACAACAAATTTTCAAGAAAACGTAGAGAAGCAATCGAAATCTTAAAACACCCTGATAACATCAATAGGGACAATGGATATAATACCAATCCGATTTGGCTTTCCATTCTCCCGGATTTTTAAAAAAAGACTTGATTGTCCAATCAAGTTCGACCAGTCCCCACGGTGGGCGCTCTGGTCAATCACAGGCATCGTAGAAAGTATACCTAAGAACATCATGACCTGATACCTCAGTTTCAGGTCAGCCCTGAAGATGTGAACTGCAATGTTCACAAAACGTCGGCAAACAATTTGTAGTTTTTTACACGAGTGAAACCCGAAATATCTCTTTTTATCAAAATGAATCATCCTGAAAGCATAAAATCTATTATCAATGGTAGGATTGTATGAATGAGAGTCAAAGTCAAAAAGATTGAAAAAGCCACATAAGCAGAAGCGACCAGGGTCGTGGCAGTATTAAACGGCCTTCTTTGCCTCACTTTTCTCATATGAGCTTCTTGATCCTCGACAGCATCGAAAGGTTGGACCCGAATGATTCACACGTACTTGACGAAAAACAATCATTTGTTGTATGGGGTTGAATTTTTTCTTATGGATATTTTGTGTTCTTTTCATTACAAATTATTAATTTTTCATTTAATTTAATTCAATATAGAATAGGCAATGTTTCACATTTAATAAAAACTCATAAAATAATATATTTTTCAACATACAATAACATTTTCTATAGTATAAGCTAGGCAAGTATTCCAAGTTCTTCATCTCGAAATTACGGGATAAATAGTTAAAAATCGATGAATCGACTATTTATACCGATGTTTTGGGATGAATAAGCCAGGTTCTTGAATCTTCTATTCATAATAAATTTTTATGATATTAATAGAAAATTCCAATAAGATATTTTATTAAGAAAGAGTAGAGTTCGGATAGTTTAATTGGAATGATTTTCTTCACTCAAGGTTTATCATTTGTGGCAAACAAGAATAGGGTCGGAAGCTGCGCTACTGGATGCGGTAAAGAATCGCATTAAAGATAATAACGCAGTTTCTCGATTAACTACATCGTTAAAAAGCGGCACTGTTGGCAAGAAAAAACATAATTTACTACTTGCATTGCCTAGCAACTTAGACTGGATATTCCTGGGAAGAAGGTACGAGCTTAACCGAATAAAGAAATGATGTATTCTCCAGAGTATGTCGGGAAAATTCATAAAAATGTTGTCCACTGTTTGCTCATATCCACTTGTTATTCCTGTGTTATTTATTTCTAGCCTTTCGTCCTCAAGCTTATATGTAGAACACAAGTTATTGTTTTTTATAGTGACTATGATTAATATCTATTAATAATAATATGGGATTAAAAGTAGACAAGATAATAATCAGCAGTATACTTAACTTATAGATATTATATAAACCTACGAAACAATATTCCAGTTACATAAAGTAAAGAGGTTATGGGTGAGAATAAGATAATCAACAATATCCTATCCCGAGAGAATTTCTGACATCCATTTTTTAAACAGAAGAGTGTTATTTTCATTGGTCTTTCTTGTATTTATTTATATTTAGTTTATTATATTGTAAATAATAGCTAAAATAAATCTTAACGTATATTTTAAGTATTTTAAGAAATTTTCGTTAGGAAAACTAAACAGCAATAATTAGTATGTATATTTCAATTATTCCATGCAACATGGCATCGAGGTCTCGTATTAAGTATCTATAAAGAAACAAGTTACGTTTATTTCATATAAAAAATACGGTTCCAATTGCACCGTATATAAAATCAAGTTCATTTTTATCGATTTTCAAATTTGGACTTGTTGTGATAAAATAAACAATACCTACGTAGGTAATAAAATTTAATGGCATTCTCGGAAATATTTACTATCACTGTACAAAATTTGTTAATATTTTTTTACGTACTGCAGAGTGGCATACTTGTTAATTTTATTGCAAAAAATCGAATAGGTAACTTCCTATGTTTTTTTAAAAGGACTTAACTGAACTTTATTCCATATTGCATGGAGTAATGGAACAGTTGATATAATGTAATTTATAAATTATGTTGTTGCCAATGTGCCAATTAACATTTTTGTCAGTTGAAAACAATTCTTTTTCGAAAAAACAAAAAAGTTTTGATGATTCAAAAACTTTTCGAGATAAATAAAAGTGTGTCGAATCATATACAAATTCAAATTCAATATATTAATTATACAAAAAAATGCTAGTGTATCATTAAAATTAATGCATGAAACAATTACCTATGCGGTGTGTATAAGGCAAAATAAAATGTTTTACTATAAAAAAAACATGAGATATATTAATATACTAGCAGGTACAGCGTAAAATATTTTTTAAATCTGTACATCTAAAAAAGATCATAGATATATGTATATTAAAATATAACTTTTCAAAGGGTAAGATAGACTTATAGGGCTCTTTATAGAGTTATTATAAATGTTACGTCCATATTTAACTTTAATTACGTATAGCTAGCTTAAAATTAAATTTCTGGTAATAAAATTAATTAATTCAATTAATGTGAAAAATTATCTAAATTTATTTTTTTAAATCTGTCCGCAACTTTACATGAAAGTCAAAATTGTAAACTAGTCGTTTTAATGTTAACGAGTGAAGTAGTGAAATTCTCGTTAGTTGGGAAAGTTTTATGTATCTTGCAGGATCATCTGAAATGCTCCTAAAACTCATTTAGGAAACACATTGTTTTGTCACTTATTGCTTTCGGAATTGCTGTGTGATTGAATCTGATTTAAGGTACAATTTCACTAAACTTATTATTTATTTTTTATTGGACTAAGACTATCACAGCAAGACCATAACTTGGAAATAAACTTGTTTAAAAATATGCAATATCAGCTTTAAAAAAACTTAGGGTTTGCAAAATTTACCAGAAAGATGTATATAACTTTAAATGTATACGATTTTCATATGGAATACAATAAAACCATAAATTTCTGTTTTCATAGCAGGTTTTTTTTCAACGTTATATAATATAATCTTTGACTATATTACAGTTTAGTGTGCTTATAATTAGTACTGTGTGAAATTTATTTTTACTTTCCATGTAGATACCGCTGAAGAGATGGATGAATGCCATTCAACTGAATTTCCAGAGTAAAACCCTGAACTCAGGATTTAGTACCTTGTAAATGTAAAATATTTCTGCGTAAACATGCCACTGTACAACAACTGTGATTTAATTTGTTTTACTTTTTTGACCTCATTTTTGTGTGCAAAAAATGCCCTAATTCAAAAAAGTTTTAACGTGTACCATTGAGAAAAAATTGATAGTTTAGAGTACGCACATTTTTTCGCAGTAGTATCAATAAAGTATTCTGCTTAGTCTACACAAATTTCATAGAGTCAGTAAAAGTTTTGTTAAAATAACGAAAATTTTGTTGGGGAAGCAAAAATATTTCATTACCTGTTCAGAGAATAAATCGTTTTGTTCTACCAACCAAAAATTTGTCTTGACGTTATTCACTTAAAACATTTTTATTGGTATTTAGAAATCTACTCACGATGTCTGTGGTGGGAAGCATCTCCAGTGATGGAAGCTAGGTGCGGTTCATCTTCCAGAATTTCAATTTCCATCGACGCATGATAGATTGGATGAATATTCACAAAGCAACGCAGTTTTATTTTATTGTTTTGAAAGAAACGATGGAGAATTTTAAGTTCAAGACGCGATTGACCTATACTTTCTTGGTCAATCGTAATATTTCGAAATCGAACTTTCGCATGCTTAGTTAGACTGCTAATCTGTAACAATAAAATAGTCATTCTGAGACGAGAATCTAAGAATTATTTATAACAAACAATTTACTCTGGGAATGCATCATTAAACCAAAGTTGGTATTACTTGTACTACATTAGGCAGTGTTTGTTAATGTTTTGCGTTTGCCGAATTGATCATTCGAAAATAAGCTTTCCGAATATTGTAGTTACTGATTTAATTTACAAAAAAAATAAAGAGAATCGCGTTCCATCAACATTGCATTGATTTAATCAATAAACTTGTAAATTTTGTTGGGCATGGTTAGATTTATTTTGACTCGATTTTCATACGGTTAAATTGAGTTGATACGAAAATAGGTTGTATAAATAAACACTAATGTATTTATAAAATAATAAATAAAAAATTTAAATGTTGATTTCAGAAATTAAATTAAAATCATAATAAATAATTAAATAATTAAAGAAAGAGTGTATTTTTGAAATGCAATGGGAATAATTAATTAGGCAAGAGACGGTTGAAATAGTTGATAATATCGATTGGAAGTCGACTAACTTTATCGAAGATTTAACGTTTGATCCGATTTCGGAATGATTTAATGACGTTCCATTTCACTAGACCCTAGCAAGCCGGACAGTGGCACAAATGC
>NC_046658.1:73743356-73757203 GCF_010883055.1 Belonocnema kinseyi
TAAATGCGTTACACATACTATTCCGGATGCTTTGGCAATCTGAACAGCTGAATACATTTCGCGTTTTGATTTCCTAGCTTACGAATTGCATTCTCGTCGACTGAACGTAACCAATTTAGAATAGTATTATCGGTTCCACGTTTTATCATATATCAGCAACAATAAATGAAGGTATACCAGCAATTTTTGAAGAGGCTATAAATTAATCGTAAGAAATGTGGTGTAGAAGAAACACTGATTAACAAGAGTGAAGGAGTTGGTAGACCAAGGAAATGTTAGTGGAAATGAGACTTTAAGCACAGTAAATCCATTTTCAAGAATTAAAAATATATATGAGTCGAACTGCATGGTCCTATTAACTTACAGTCGTGTTGTTTTCCTTCAAAGATTTCTTTAAAAATAAATTTAATATTTATGTGTAACTATCAGCACACGCTGATATATTAAATCTGGATCATTTTAATGAAATGACGATCACTCTGCTGCAAATCTTTTTTATTTAACTTAAAGAACCAAGTGATGATGTCCGTATGATTTTCTGTGTAGAAAATATCCATAAAGGGTGAACGAGGGTGATAAAGAAGCATGAAATGAAAGATTTTGGATATTTATAAGTCATAATTAAGAGCTTCACTCAGTGAATGTTGTTGGGGTAAGGAGTAAATCATCATATGAGCTTATTAGTCTGTTGATTGTATATGTGTAAACCGAGTACATTGTTTGAATGAACAACACACAATTTCTAGATTTATTTAAAATCTATCTATGTATCTAGATTTGTATATAGAAAGATTCGCTGTGCCTGACTCTGCATGGATTAGACTACTTTAAAAATTGATTCACTTTTAAGAAGAATTACAATATAATACAAAGATATGCAAGAACGTTGGTTATGTTATTTAATATTTGTAGCTGGACTTACTGCTATTCTCAAGATTCAAGAATTCACTGGTCTGCATATGAATTTATATAATTTATTTAGCACTTATCCAAAATAATTAGAATAAATAGGACAGGGAATATTATTTTCTTTTCGAGGAAATTATTAATAAAGAAGATAGAAAAATCTTTTAAGAAACTTCAGTTAGGACTCTATGTTCTAGTTTTAAACGGACCAATGTTATCGATATCATGTTATTTTACTTTTGAAGGGTATTTTTTGGCTATTTCGAATGCAAATTAAGTTAGAAAAGTATGCTGAGTTGACCCTTTTCTCTGGAAGCGAAGCACTTGCCAATTCCCTCGCACTGACCATCCTCCATTGACCTTATCATGAGCAGATTTTAAATTTTCTTCTCTCACTGCTTCTGAATTTGATGTTCATATTTTATCACTATTATTTTACTATTTACTATTTACTATTATTTTTTTATTATTTATTACTTATTCTTACGCCTGAAGATTAGGTGTTTCTTTCTTATCTAAAACATCGAGTTCGAGATATTTGGAAGAAAAAAAGTCTAAATCCTGAATTCTGAGCACAAAAATTTATGACAAGGAATTTATGTGATATCGAATGCAAACGGAAAGGCCATAACATAAATACCCGGCAGTAAGAACTTTGGCGAATAATCGGTACGGAAACTTACAGATCGGTTGTCTTTTACGGGCGGAAGAGGACGGTTTGTGGATCCGCAGAGAAAGTAAATATTTCCTTACTGACACTTTCTTTCTTTTTCTTATTTTTACGTTCTTTTTATGTGTTAATTTCGAAAGCTCAGACTTCAAATTTAAATTTAGACATATATAACGAAACATGTCCTTAGACTTCCTAAATTTTTTGTATTATTTAAATCATCCTAATGAATGTTTGAATATTCCATTTGTAGAAAAAGATAATAAATAAAAAAATATAGAAAAATAAATTTAATTTAAGGTAGGTATTTGTTTGACCTCTTCGAATCGAATAAAGATTTCGACCGTACACTGATCCTTATAGCACTTGGTGCCTGAGTTTTATATGACAAATGGGGAATTGCTTGCACGATTTCACTCTTGTGACATAAAATTCGCATGTGCCTGAAACCCTGAGAACGTGAGCTCGTTTTGAAGAAACGTGTAAATAAATTCGATTGACTCGAGAGATCAAGTACCTATAGAATACTGATAGTCACATTGGAGAAGGCAAACACATAAATATCAACATTTTCTCAAGACGATCCATCTTCGGCTTAAAATAGTGGACATTAGGGCATATCGAAAAATAAAAATATTTTTCTCTTAATTTGAATAAGGATAAATAGTTGCAGGTAGGTGCTCAAATTACTCCCTCCAAAGGAGAAAATTTTTTTTTTTTTGATAGCGCAAGAATGTTCAATGTCAACATAAGGAAATTTCGGTTATTGTTCAGTATTTTAATTGCAAATAAGAAAACAATTACTCTGCCTGAAATGAACAAGAAATATGTTATTTTTCGTACTTTTTACCAATACCTCTATCTTTACCATTAATGCGAAAAAATGAGAAAATTTTATGTTAGCTTTACACTCAAAAGGTACATACATCGATGCAGTATACAACTTTTGCTATGTGTCCTGTTAGCAAAAAACAATTTTGGCCTTAAAATGCTGGAAATAACAGAATTTCCCTAATTTTGACGTTTAACATCGTTGTGTAAACTGAAATTTTTTTATTTTTTCAATACGCTGTAGTGCACATTTAGATGGGCCACGAAACATGAGAGTATTTAAATTAGTGTAATAATTATATATGAGACAAAATATTAATTGAATCAAATTAGGGGAGAGTGGGGTTAAGTCGACACACGATTTTTTACAGAAAAATATAAACTATATGAACTTTGTTTTTTTTTTTTAAATAAAAGTGAACGGCTTAGCCCCACTCTCCCTAATATTTCATTGAATATGTTCGATAAGATATTTATTGAGCGAAGAAAAGTTTTCTTGTATCAAGAAATAATGTTTTACAAATAAAAAGATTAAACTTCTTGTTATAAGAAAATTTTGTTTCAATCGAAAAAAAATAGATTGGATGTGTTCAGTAATACAAATTTTCATTTAAGTAATTTTTTTCTAGGTGATAGATGAACAAATTTTTTTTAATAGTGTGAAGTCACAAATCTGTTTGATATGTAATCAGCGAAGGAAGCAAATGGAATGGAAAAAGGAGACAAAAACATGAAGGGGTGAGGATTGAGGACATGATTGACGAATGAAAATAGAGGATGAAAAGAAGAATGACATAGAAAAAAAGGGAGTAAAAAGAGAGAAGAATATAAGGGAGTAATGTGAAAGAGAAAACTGCGGGATGTTGAATTATCCAGTAAGGTCACGTATATCCAATAGGTAACGGTGATGATACTTACGGGTTCCTCGTTGATTGTCCATGCAATGTTGGGAAGAGGAAAAGATGCACCCGATGTACAGGTCGCTCGAAGTGTCTCTCCCACCAGTAGTCGGTGTCGCTCAGTCACGATAATGGGGTCCTCTTCTGGGACATCTAGTAATTATATAATTTAGCAGATGTACTAAAGAGATTAAGTTGATTCTGGCTTCGAGCCAAGCACGAAGAACCAGCATTTCCATTTTTCTAGGCACGTTTTTACAGCGTCATCGCCAATGCAGAGTGCTATGTTTGTTCGCGTCGACAAGAGGAAAAACTCGGAAATTCGGTAGAGTTAAAAAGGAGGAAAAATAAATTGGGAGCGTTGATGGAATTCTAGTTTTAGGTACTAAAAGTGTTTTTATTAGACTGTATCTGGTCGTTCGGAAAAAATTGGAAGACTTGGAAAAAGGGATGGACAAGTCCCGAAAATTCGGGGCGACTAGCCAAGCTTATGAAAAATATTGGAATAGTCATCCCACTGACCGGGAAAACGGGTAATTGGCCCAGAGTTTTGAGCAGCAGGTAGAAACCGGGAAATAACCGCAAATTCGTATGAAAACCTAGAACGTTGCGGATTTGTTTTTACTTTTGCAATAAATATCGTCTCGTTGTTTAACAAAGTGTGTTTAGAACTGAGCTCGGTGTAATGAACCATTTGGCTTAAATATTGAAGATGATTTAATATTTAAGAGTTTTAAGTCAATGTTTGCTCAAAAATTAATGTTCGTTTTGTATTATATATTTAGAAATGTACAGCTTGCGTCAATGCATCGCTCAACAACTAAAGTTCCTATTATATTTGAGAACGAAGGCTCCCTTTTAAATATTTAACATAGCAATTTAAAAAGTTATCTTAATTCATTAAATTAATTAATAATAATTGACATAAGAAAGTTATAATTTAGGGATACTATAAATGTTTCAGAAATAAATTTAAAAACTACTTTTCTAAAGAAACTGATTTGAAGTTGAAAAGTGCTATTAGAGCACATGTTGTATATTTGGTTTTCAAATATTAAATTTACCTACTTTCTGTCATCTTAGAGGCATAAAAGTTTAATTTTATAACATAAAGCGTAGATTGAAGTATGATTTTCTGTCGAAAATCTATATTTTAGATTCTGGATTAACAGAAAACAATAAAAAATCAATCTATTTTTTTATTTATTTCGTAAGATGGAGACGCAGGGTAGACACCCTGTCATCCTTTCAATTTTATTATTTAAAGACTCGACATTTTCTCGATTTTAACCTATAAATTTTCAACGTAATGACCTAAGATAATCTGATGAGGAAATTGGATTGATTCCGAAACGTCATTTATAAATTGCCGAATAAATAGTCTGGAAGAAGTCGATCAAATGAGGTTTTTCTTTACCAACACCGATCTATTTTTTTAAAAAGTTTATTAAACATTAAGTTTCGTTTTGTATTCTATATTTAGAAATGTACAGCTTGCGTTAATGCATCGCTCAAATACTAAAGTCCCTATTATATTTGAGAACGAAGACTTCCTTTTTATATATTTACCATAGGAATTATATAAGTTATCTTAATCTATGAACTTAATTAATAATAATTTCCAAAATAAAGTTATAATTTAGGGATACTTTAAGTGTTTCAAAAATAAATTTAAAAACTACTTTTCGAAAGAAACTGATTTGAATTTGAAAATTGGTATTGGAGCACATATTATATATTTGGTTTTCAAATACGAAATTCACCTACTTTCGGTCATTCTGGAGACATAAAAGTTTAATGTTATAAAATAAAGCGTAGATTGAAGTATGATTTTCTGTCGAAATTCTATATTTTAGACTCTGCATTAGCAGAAAACAATAAAAAATCAATGTATTTTTTGTTAAAAGTTTCTTATTTTTGATTGGAAAGTATAATATTACATTTTTAGTTCATAATTCATCTGTTCAGTCCAAAATTTAACTGTTTTGATGAAAATTCGCCTTTTCGCATTAAATATTGGTCCTCTTGGATTGATAATTCATCTCTTCTGCTCGAAAATCTACTATTTGGTTGAAAACTTAATTAATTTATTAAAAATTCTACTATTTTGATAAAAAGTCATTTTTTTGTTGTTGCAAATTCATTTTTGGTTAAAAATCTACTATTGTGTTGAAAATTAAATTTAAAAAAAAATTCAACTATAATCTTAAGAAGTCATCTTTTTTGGTCCAAAATTTTAGTTAATTGCGTTCCATTTGGCTTGAAAATTCATATTTTAATAGAAAAGTAATGTTCGTGGATGAAAATTCAACTGTTTTGTTTAACTATCGGCTTTCTGGATAGAAAGTTTAACCTTTTGGATTAAGAATTAATCTTTTGGTATAAAAGTAATATTTTGGTTAAAAATTAATCTTTTTTATTTAAAAGTTATTCTTTCTTCCTTGAAAACTCAACTGTGTTCTAAAAGATTCGCCTTGTTGGTTTGAAAATTAAACTATTAGGTTGAAAATGTAAATGCGGGTTTTCTTTGGGGTTTAGACTTTATTGTTTAAAAATTTGATAATCTGTTTGAAGATTTATGTTTTCAGATTGAAAAGATCACTATTTAATTGAAAATTAACTTTTTTGTTCAGATTCGTCTTTTCGGAATTAAAAGTCAGTTTTCTAGTCTATTAGATTTTTCACCTAGGAAACTCTACCTTTTTTGTTGAAAGTTTGTATTTTTGGGTTAAAAACTCCACTATTTTCTTGAATATCCAGTAAATTGCGACAAGAAATCTTAGGAGTATGGTACCCATAATTATGTTATTTGAAATAACTTATTTCCTTATTATTCCGCTGCTTTGCCTAAAAAATCATCTTTTTTACCCTGTTTTGAGAGCATTTTGGGCTGTGAGGTCTGAAATTAGCTTTACAATCAATTACAATAAACATTTTATATCGTAGTTCTAAAATGTTAAAGTCTTTTCAAATTGTATGTAATAAAGCAATAAGCATTAAATAATAATTATTTCTATAAACGCTCAAAAGCCAATCAGGAAACCTACATTTTTGTTAGAAAAATAAATTGTTATTTTAAAACTAAATAATAGAAAATTTCTTTTTTAACTTAAGACGAGCACCGCTTTTTGTGAAACATTTGTTATCAATCCAAAATGTTTTATATGAGTGAAGAAATGATCTAAGAAGACTTTTTAGTGCTGTTTTAGAAATTTAAACATTAATTGTAATTGTTATAAACAAATAAATAGAAAATAATGATTCACTTTAAATTTTAACGACTCGTCCCATGTATTGTGCTAGCAAAAAGTCATTGCTTAGCAACTGTTCTTAAATTCCACAAGAAAAACGTGATTTTTAGTTTACAAACACATTCAACGAGAGTTATTTGTTTATAAAATCGTTAACGATAATAAAAAATGCTAATCGTTATTGTTTGGTTAGCCTTTTATAGAGCGGTCAAGTAGTATAGGTCGGCACATAATCAGACAGCCCGTAGCATAGGTCAGAGTATAGCCACACAGAGAAAAATAGATATTGAAAAGAAGATATAAAAACTTTGATATTTAACCATAATATATAGATATTACGGAATAATATCTTCTATTCAATATACAAGATATTAAAGGGCAATATCTGTTTATATTACAAGTATAAGACGTGTGATATTAACACTTAATATTTAAGATATTAAAAAAGCGAAATTTATGGGAGCAATGTCGTTGGTGTGTGATGTAGGGGCAAAAGATTTTAACCCCGCACAATTAAAAAATATTTGTTGAATATCTTAGATTCTGCCATTTAATATTTTGGATATTGTTTGTTAAAATATTCTTTTTAATATATATTGATGCTCTGCTTTATTATCTAGATTTCTGTTCCATAGTTAAACCGCTAAGATACTAAATAGTAATATCTATATCGTCTGTGCTGATATCTATTTTTCTCCGCGCAGTCTATTTACAGGGCAGTGGTACAGATCAATAAAATACAAAAAGCATGCTTATGCAACTGAAAAGTCCGAATGTACATGAGCATGTACATAATTAAATTAGTTACATACCAACCACCATCATTGACGCTTGTTGTGCTCTGGTTTCCAGTAGTGGAAGCTCTTCTGAAGCTTCACATTTGTACATTCCAGACTGGTTTCGTGTTACGTTGAGTAGCACCACCTCGTTCATGTTGGATACGACAAGCTGTGAATGTGAAATTTGTAATGAATCATTCCTATCTGTCGTACTTTTTAGTCTGATAAGCTTCGTTTACCCTCCTATCGAGTAACTTTCACCGGAACGCTCACGCTCTCCTCAACTTTATTTTCAACTCGCTCTAAATACTCGTAGCGATCAAATCTCTTAACGGACATTTATGTGCATAGTGCTACCTATCGTTTCCTAGACAAACTCACCGAATGCGATGTTCCGTCGCTGAATGTGGTTAGATGTTCTACGAGCTTATAGACTTTGTTTCCCAATCGAGGTATTAAGATTGTGGTAGATATTCAGTAAGCACCGATATTCAAAGAAAGCTACTTGTGAATAATCTCTCGTTTTTTAGCTTCCGTCTCGTATCTACTCGTATCATTATTTTCATTTCCAAGAAGAACTTGATGTCCATTTGCTTGCACCGAAAAAAATTCCTTGTATCTGTATACAAGGTATCAACTATTTTGCCTAGTTAGGACAGGCGACAACTTTGCAAACCTAGTTATATTGACAAGGTTCATCTTACTAATTACTACAAGGAAAATACGTTGCTTCAACTAAAATATCTATTTATTTTGGCAAGGTGAACAAGTTGCAATAATTATGAATAGTATTGTTGACCTGACGAAATGAGTTTCAAATTTTAATAATCCTAAAGTACATCATATACGAGTATATTTTATATTATCCTGTATGAATTGTTCTGAATCTCAAAACTTTTTTCACATTTTCGGAACATATTTCTTTTACTTGAACCTGAGTTGTACTAGCAGTAAATAGTGTTACATCCAACAGATTTCTTCCATGCAACAATGAACTTGAACAACGGAAGAGGTTAGGTGTTCAAAAATCTGAACAGTCATTTTTACATCAAACTTTGAACACTAAATTCACTTGAAATTGTTTATAAAAGATCCTATTGTGCTAATGATCAAGAATTTACTCCACTACTATTAAAAATATTCACCAGTGATGTAAGCAATCTAGATTTGGAAACTATACTTCACGCAGAGCCTCTATTCGGGATAAAACGTATGAAAACGTGATAATTATCAACTATAGTTGCCACGCTAATGAGACTAGGTTTCGTTTACTAGGTATTATTAGCTTGGTATAGTTTAATCAACTGTATTCTCATAATTTCATTGGTAAGGAATCCTTTTTATTTCAACTATAGATTTAGTTTAACTAGAGCTGTTTGTTGATTTTAAAGAAAACCATTTTTTCAGTGTACACCTAAGTTCTCTTACAAGAGATTTTCTCAGAAGCGATGATTTAATTAAATTTTAGTTTATGATACGAAAGAACTTTAATTATTTCCAATTTATTTTTCAAATAGAAAATTACTATGTGCAGAATCGATGGGCTTGATCAACTCAACTTCATCAAGGACATAATGTTTAATGAATTTAAGTTAAGAGATAATTAAAGGGTGAGTACAGGAACTTTAATATTTTTTTTAAGATTTTTTTTTCATATTAATAATTATTTTATTGATTCAAACCTTTTCACATAAATATTGACATCAAATACTATTATAAAATTGTATTTTTATTTTTATTTCTTCGTAAATATGGCTGATACGGCTGCCTGAAGTTAGCCCTGCTAAAATCTGGTTGACATGATATCTCCATTTCTAAGCATCGGAAATATAAAAATTCGCAATATTATTGAAGAGTAGAGTTGTAGTTATGGTCGGGACCACAAAAATTAAAATCGGAAAAAGTACAAAATGGCGGATTTGAAATTTTTGCAACTTTTTTTTTACCATAAATTGTTTATAAAAGGGCAAAATATTAATCAATAATAATTCTGGCGTTTCGGACAATAAGCACACACTTGCAGAATAAGCTGTAAAAATTTCAGCCCGATCGGTCCAGTAGTTTCTTTTAAATCATGTCAGATAGATCGAAAAATGTTGTTTCTAGAAAAAACGCCTTTAAGTTTTTGCATTTATGAAAATGCTCGTTTGGCGCGCTCGAGACACTTGCATTCGTTTGCATTTTTAAACATGTTTCTAGATTTTCCGACCAAAATAACCACTCCCACAGCATTTCTACATGTATTTAATATAAGAATTCGTGATTTTTGGAAAATCGATTTTTTGAAAAAAAAGTTTCTATACTACCCCCTTAAAGGTTAATTTTAGCTTGTTCCTGTTTTGTTGTAGCGCAATGTTCTTTTGATGCAGATTCGGAACTGTTAAAAGCAGTCACATTTGAGAAATAATTTGTTGCAGCTGTTGTAACGATATTTTCTTGTTCACTGAAATCAAAATTATAATTAAATTGGTTACCGGGATTTTGATACTTTATTGCGTACTTTGTAGTAAATAATGCTCTAAAATTAATTGAAATTACGGATACAATAGGGCTTTAAAATAATAATTTCTGAAAATACTTTGCAGTTGGCACTTTTAATGATGAGATTGATGGAGTTTCGAATACAATTTTAATACAGATTATAATTAAACCTCATGTGACTATAATAAAAGTTTTAATATAATGTGAAACTTTTAATTAATATTTATTTTCGTTATACAGATGATTTAGGATCAGGATATTTACATTATTCGGAATCATAATTGATGTTAGAAAAACTGACAGTTTTCACAGTTGATTTTTCAGCGTTTATAATAATAATTTATTATCTACTGCTAATTTATTTATTATGAAAATTTTTAGAATGATTTAATATTTCATAATTCCAAGGTAAAATATATAATGTCAGGCAGCGTCCAATGTTATGGAGTTTTTAGTAAAATGATTGGTGAGGTATATAGCGCTACAATATTCCATATTATATATTCCCAAGATTGCAAGTCGAAATATAAAGCATTTTCAACAAAATAATTACATTTTTAACAACAACAAAGAATGAATTTACAACCCGCAATGACGAATTTTTAACATAAGAGTTAAGTTTTCTAGCTAAAAAGTGTAAAGTTTTAGAAAAGATTTGACTTTCAAACCCGAAGAGATGAATTGAAAAAAATAGAATTTTCAACCAAAATAAAGAAATGCTGAACATAAGAAACATTAGTAGACGTTTGAAATAGTAAAAAGAAATGGCTATCAACAAAAGGATGAATTTTTAATAATATAATTAAATTGCCAACCAAATAATCGAATAACTTTTAACCAAAAGATAAAAATTCTGAACCAAAAATATAATAGCATACTTTTCAAATAATAATAAATAACTTCAAACTCCAAAGAGACGAATTTTCAAGAAAACACTTTAATTTTGGTCTAAAGAGATGAATTCTGAACCAAAAATATAAATGTATACATTTTAATAAAAAATAATTCACTTCTAACCAAAAACAGTAAAATTTGCTTATTAGGATCTACTAATGCAGTCCTCTCTTAAGCGAAAAAAAACAAAAAAAAGGGGTATTTTTTTAAAAACAGGAAGAAAAAGAGGAATTCTTTAAAAAGGTAAACGAAATTCTACGCAAGAAAGAAACTGATGTGATTTTAAAATATAAATCGTGACGCTCCAAAAGAAAAGAAAATGCCCATTTTGTCGATTGCAATTTAGGAGATTTGCGCGACTTGTCTTCGAGATGACTGGCATTGATTAAGTTTTATATGTGAAGTCAAAATATATTAGATGTGAATTTATGGCACTTTTCAACTTTAAATCAATTTCTCTGTAAAAGCGGGTTTTAAATTTTTAACGAAAGGAACCTCCAGTTCTTCCTGTGCACTCTAATGTCTAAAAAGGAAGCTTTCGTCCTCGAATGTAATAGGAACTTTAGTATTTAAACGACCCATCATCGCAAGCGTTAAATACTTAAATACATATATAGTATAAAAGGAACATTCCTTTTTGAACGAAATATTATATTTAAAGTTTTAAATAGTAAATCATCTTTGATATTTTAGCGTAGACGGTTCGTAACACTGAACGAAATTTAAACACACTTACTTTTGAAGAGCGAAACGACATATATGGCAAAAGTAATTAAAAATCCAAAAAATTCCCGTTTTTTTTAAATCCCCGAATATTTCCCGGTTTCAAGCCATCCTGTATTGAACAAAAAACTGGAAATAATTGAAATTGAGAGTTTTTATTATTATGATGAAGACAAAAAATATCGCACTTGTTCATTGGTGCCTTTTCTACAACAATAAAAAAGTCGACTAATGTGCTTCCCATATAAAAATGTAAGGCAAGGTTCGCAACAGTCAATTGGGCTTTAGCGTGATTGCATCCATGAAACGAGAAACGTGGTTGACCTAGGTTCAAAGGCTTGAACGGGATTCTAAAAGGTCGAGCTACGGCTTGTAGCAGGAATCATAAATCAAGCCCATCGATCTTCCGTTCATCGGTCTCCCACTGTAACTGAAGCAAAGACGTCTTTCGGGACCTGAAAGGAAACGCGTAAAACCCGTCATCGTCAGACTTTTAGCCCTCATTTATTCCTGCACTTTTTACAGTTTTTGACATTTCTCTCAAATGTCCTTTTTAGTTCACGATAGGAGTGGTAAACAAAGAAACTCTTTGTTGAATTTCAAAATTTGAGACCGAGAAATACTTACATTTATTTTTAAATTCCGCACAGGAAGAACGAGACCCGGAGGTTCTCTTTTCGGTGTGAAACGATAAAATTCTGCCTCATCAAGATACCACTTGACTGTATATAATATTTTTCCTTCTAGGTCGAAATTACAGGTCATAGATACGGAGTCTCCTGATCGAACCATTGAAGGTACTGTGATTTTTAAGTCCTTCAAACCAATCGTCCCTGAAAAAGAGAAAAATTCCTATTTAAAATTTTTCTCATTTCAGATATGTAATTAAAGAATTTAAAGTAGGAACAAAATTTTATACAGGGTGAAACAATACTGATTTGTCTGTGCAGTGTAGAAGCGAGAAAAAGAATTCGCATCTAGCCAAAAAGAGTATAAAAAACTCCATTTGTTTCTGCTCCAGTCTGCAATAATTTTCTTTTGGAAAAATCGAAAGGTCAAACGATCATAAAGTTTATACGTCATCTTAACTAGTCTATATATATAAAAGTCGATGTGTGTATGTATGTTCCCTATGGACTCCGAAACCGCGGGATCGATTTTGATGAAATTTTCAGGCAATCTTCAGATCGGCTTAGTGGGTGATCCTGTGAAGTTTGGTAGCGATCGGATTATTCTTAAATGAAGAATGATAAAAACAGCTTAATTTATTTTATCTAACGCCCAGCTAAGCGGGCCGGGGTTGCTAGTTATAAATAAATGTACGAGGGTATTTTTCGCTCAATATTATTGCTTTTGAAAATACACAATTTATTTTACATAAATAAATATTCACGCTTTATTACTTTTCACTTTTCCATTCGTTTGAGTCTTCTCTTTTACATATTTAATTAAATTTATATTACCAATTTATGTCATAGACGATTATTTAAATATTAGAAGAAGGATTTCAACTTTGCATGCAGCTCTTTCATGTACATAGCAATCCTATTTCAAAGCTTCGAATTACGGTACTTGTGCTTCAATATTTCCAAAACCACTAAATGATGCATTGGATTAGTAGGTAAAACTTAGTTCTACGGTTTGGAACTTAGTTGTTTGATACTTTGACTACCGCACATTCCATTTCATATGAGCGCTCGGACCAAAACAAATGTTTTTCGTTTTCCTTCAAACTGCTGTAAACTGTGGTATTAACTGTAGGACTCTGTCATAGGTGCAAAATCCGAAGCCACCATATGTTACCGAGATAAATGGGGGGTGGTATTTGGTACAATTAGGGATATGCATTATTTATACAGAATGCAGGGACATTCATTTTCTCAAAATAGAACATATGCAAATGTATTATACAATAATTTGTAACACGAAATATAAAAGGAACACATTAATTAATTGTCTTGTTAACTTTATGCAGAGCAATATATGTTAAGCGGATAATGCTGCCACGATCTATAGGCTACCCTACCCACATATTATGCGGTTTGAATTAAGCTCACGTGCAATTCATAAAAATGTAAAGTGGTCCCGCCAATTTTAGTGGATCTTTGGGACAAATTTATTTTTGTCATTAAAAAGAAATAATTACACAAAAATTTAGTCGCAAAAAAATTGCCAAAAATATCTTAATAATTTTCATTACTACATTTTGCAACTGCTTAATAAGTTGAAGAGCTACACATTTAAAAACATACTAGGCAGTCTGATAAGTACCTGAAAATTCTAAGAGATGGCATTAGTATTCACTAATGTAAACCATTTTCGTCGAGCTTGATCCTTTAAATGACGCCTGTCAAAACTTCAGCCATTTATGTTTACGCATTTACAAGTTACAGCACTGAGAAGCGACTAACCT
>NC_046658.1:73757303-73769890 GCF_010883055.1 Belonocnema kinseyi
CCTAAAAGGAGAGTATGTTGAAAAATAAAACCGACTTTGGCCAAAAAAACGTCTCCGTGTTTCATTTTTCAGGGACTTATCAGACTGCCTAGTATATATAGTTGCTAGCGCTTTTTTGAATTTTCTCAACGTAACAGGCTTTCATAATTTAAAGTACATATAGTCTTGAATTTCAAATTGCATAATATTAAAAGCTTTAAACTTGTTCTACTTTAATTCTCTGCACTTAAAGTTCAAAACTCTTGGACATTTTGAACGCATTGAGTTTAAAAATGTTCAATTTTAAAGTTATCATATCCATTAATTATAAATTTTAAATGGTGAGAACCAAAATTATTTAATTTCGCGCACCTGAAAGTAAAAATGGTTCAACTTTGGTAAGTTTCAATTTCCAAATGTGTAATGTTAAATATTTCTCATTTCCAGATTATCCAATTTCGATGGCTTTTAGTTTTAAATTGTATATTACATATGGGGAAATGAAAATTGAAAATGAAATGAAAAATGAAAATGAAAAAAAAAATGAAAAAATGAACTGCCCATCAAGACATTGAATTGTGAATTTTTACCATTTTTAAAAGTTTAAAAAGAAATTGTTCTGCAAGTTTTAATATCTGAATTTTTAACTATTGGTTTTGGTAAAGTTTACAATTTAAAATTGTTTCATTATTATGTCTTTCGATTTTAATATTAAATAAGTTTACAATGTACGCGCAGAAACGTCAATGTGAACGGTTCGACATAAGTAATTCAATGGACTTCGATATTATGGATTTTTAAGTATCAAATCTAACTTCTTTAATTTAATTTAACAAATTCTATAGAATCCTCGCAGATTGTCGTAATTTAATTGCACACCTTTGTATCATTTTCCAATTTTTTATGGCTCAATTCTTTTTATATTTTTATTTCTCATTTACAGAGCAACCTCTTGCAACTTCTCAATACCTTTTACCTTCTTTTGACTACTCTTGCAGAGAAGGAGAACCGGAAGGTCGGGGAACGAACGACGCCGCAATATTGCCAATTCCGCCCGATGACGTGACGAAGTGTAACGGTCGTTTTTCTTCTTCCTTTTTGACTCTCCTTTCAAGTCTTCTTCGTTTCCTGGCTCGGCTGATTCTTGGGGGATGACGGTTTTAATAATTTCCTTCAGAAGGAACGTTTCAGACATGGACGGCACTAATCAACCCCGGACCTCTTCTTAATTTAATGTAGGCGATTGAAAAGATTCTTCAGTTCAGAAAATTAGCTTCTTTATTAATGTCTTGCATACTTATAGGAAATTAGAAATAAAAAAGAGTGATTCCATAACAGAAACAAAAACATTTTCGCACCACTCATCCTAATCGAGGGTTGATAAAAGAGGAAATTTTCCGTCAAGAGTAAAATTATTGTTGTCCTCGTGCTATTTTAAGGACTATACATATTTTTCTGGATTTACGACGCTATTATTCTCTCTACTTGTCTTAACTATACTCGCGAAATTCTTGCAACATGTTCCCTGAGAAGTCTTTCTTAATATGAAATGCAAAGTGATTCATGAGCACGTAAACGTATTTATTTTGTGTTCCTAGAAAGTATACCAAAAGATTTTTTGTTAAATATTATCATAGCTATGTTTAATTTTTATATGCTACTATAATCAATCTTCTACTTATTCTTGATAACTCAAATAAATACACTGTATGAACCAATAAAAACACTTTCAAGAGCCGTGAAATACGAAATAAGATTAGTAGAATGTCTCGCACAGTTACTTTATATTTTCTTGCGCGAGACGAGGATTTTTTTGAAGTGCTTATAGTGTAATTTTCAATTATTCCAAATACTCGCTCTAAATCTCTCTGGCTTGGCATAAAAGAATAAGGATAAAGAAACTTTTTCTACCAATTCACTGCTATCTCCCGCAAAAAGTCGATTCACGATCATTCTAATGAATGCATAAGCGTCCGAGCTTTCCTTTGAAGTTCTATAGTAATATTTTTTTCTGTGGGAAATAATAAAGTACTAAAAAATGCAGTAGTACTCGTATTTTTTCGTGTCCTTATAATGTCTTTTGTTTCTTGTTTTATAATATTAAAGAAAGGGCCATTAGGCCATTAGGAAAGGTACATTATTCTATGCAGTATCTAACGAAGTCATTAGTGAAATATCAATTTTGCATATCTTCAGAATGTAAATTTTTCAAATTTGTTGTCAAAAAGATTTTTCTCGTTCCATGAAGCTTTCACGGCGTACCGATTTTCATAATTATAACAAAAAATTCTGTTGGACAGTCAAAACATGTTCTTAAATTTATAAGTAAATCTTTAACGTCCGAGAAACCAATGTAGGAAGATGAAAACAAAACAACTTAGTTGTCAGCAACGCTATCGGACAAGTTTTATTTGAGTTTCAATCAATAAAAGAAAAAAATCCCACCGTTTCGGAAATTCACCATTTCCATCATCAGGGGAGATTCGATAAAATAGTTATAGCCTAAAATAGTAAATAGCAAATATGTAACAAAGGTTAAAATAGTATAATAATCTTAGTAACTAACAATAAGAAGTACTTACGGATCAGTTTCGTAATGACATCATTTTTTGGTGTTAGTAATAATAGTTGTAATTAAATATTTTGGAGTAAAATTATTTATTTGAAATAAAAAATTTGTAACTGAGACTAGTTTGAAAAGAATTAAATAGTGTTAAAAGATTAAAAATAACAGATTATATTTTTTTATAGAGCAGGGTAGAAAAGCATCCTGCTCCCATAAGGGTAACTCCAAAAGTGACCGTCAATGAGGAAACTGACCCATCATACTATAAATCGGAATAAAAGGCGCCAATTATAAAAGAATATAAACAGGGATGGAGGTATTAAGAATGTAGGAAGTAGCAAGATAAATTCTATTTCTGAATTAACAATTTTTAATTTTTAGATTTTAGGTTATTGTTGATAATATTATTGTAAAAGAACAAACAAAAATGAAGAACAAATATATAGTTAACTTTAATGAAAGAATTCAAGGATAGAATTATATGATTCGTTAAGGTGGTTTAAATCAGTAATTTTGTTGATGCAATTATCTAGTTCTTTCTTAATGAAAACCATTTCAGCAAAGGCTCTTTTTGTAGGGTTACTTTCTTGATGTAATATTTTAATTTCATCCTAAAAAAAAATGAGGAATATTATCATTGATATTGTTGTATAATGATCATTTAAGACGTTATCATAATTTAATCTAACAGTATCTTGATGTTATTTTCGTCTAATGTGTACGGGTCTTTTTGTTTGTCCAATATCACCTTTACCACAGTTACATGCAAAACGGTAGACTACGTCGGTTTTATTTAAGGTTTCTAATTGGTCTTTGCCTAGTTTTATCATAGTATCCAGTTTTAAATTTATACGAAAAGTTGTGGTGATTTTATAAGTTTTCAGAGGTCTTTTTATATTATCAGAGATAGTACCATAATATGGAATGGTAATGTTAGTTTTAGGATCGAATTCTTTATTTATAACATTATTAGGATTGCTAGTTAAATGTATGTTGTTAAGTTCTTTTAATCTATTATTAATTTGTTTGTCAATAATATTTTGTAGATAATTATTTAAAAATAGATAATGTTTAACTGTATTTAAATTATTATTATGAAATTTCTTGTCAGAAAGTAAACTAGCTGAATCGACTAAGTTTTTTATAATTGCAATTTTATGTTGTAAGGGATGTTTAAAAAAATTAAGTAATCGGCCAGAATCTGTTGATTTGCGAAACCAATGAGTAGAAATAGAGCCATTATCATTTTTAATTATGCTAATGTTAAGAAAGTTGATAGTATTGTTGTCTTCTAATTCATGTGTAAATTGTAATCTTTTGTGAAATGAATTAAAGGTTTTGATAATTTGTTCAATTTTATCTTTAGGAATAATTAAAAAAGTGTCGTCTACAAATCTAAAATAGGTAAAAATTTGAAAACCTAATTTTTTTTAAATTTCAGATTCTAAATCTTGCATAACAATGTCAGCTAAGTTGTTGGAAATAGGAGAGCCCATAGGAGTTCCAAATGTTTGTCTGCAAAAAATGTTCTTAAATTTGATGTTAGAATAAAAAATGTAACACGTGCGCTAAAAAATGTATGCATCTATATTCTTCTGTACGTAACTCTATACCAACCTTTTCTTGCGAAACATCATATCTAACAAAATACTTCTTAACCCTTGGGACTCCGGACGACCTGATAATCAAATTTGTCCCGCGTGCGGTCCTCGAGACCGCATTCACGTTTTACACGTTTCAACAATTTCCAATTAGTTTTATTTACAGTATGAGCATGTAATGAAGTATTTTCTCTTTTTAGGATGAATAAATAAGCAACTTTGAATATTTTCTAAACTTTATTAAATAAATTTTGAACGTAATGCAAATTTTGGTAAAACATATTGAATAAAAATCTTTCTGCTTGGAAAATTGGATTAGCCTCACGAGAATCATTAGCAAATCGATTCTCAAGACAAATTAGAGGAAAGGGAGCTATGTAGGAGCTGTAAATTCAAAATCAAAAGAATAATGCTCTTTCAGTTTTCATTCTTTTTTTCTTGAGCAAGTCTCACATGTGGTAACAGTTATAGAATGTTTTCTACGTGCAAATTGTTTACATTCGCAAATTGTTCACGGCGAAAGAGCAGCAGTTCAAATGGTTGCATAGCAACAGGACAAGGGATAGCAGGAGCCGTGCCGCCCAATTCTAGGCCGTTATGAGTACACATGAAATTAACGAAAAATGCGATCCATGGGACCGCCGCGCGGAGTCCTAAGGGTTAAGGAATAAATTGAACCAATACTGTAGAAAAATTTGACCTAGAATACAAAAGTCGATAACACGTTATCAAATTTTTATTCGAACGCAAATATAAAAAGCTATAAATTTATATTTTTTGAACTTCTTCTTGTAGCGCAAGCTATCACCATTATTGACAACTCAGTCAGTAAAATTTCACTGATTGAAACAGCCACACGGAGAAAATTGATTGAGAAAAGTGTCTCTAAAATCTGCATAAGGCTGAACATATTACGAATACGCGTTTTTGAAGTGATTTTTGACTTTCCGCTTCTTCTTGTGAAAATTTGTGACATTGGGGTGAACCTCCGTCGCCTGCAAATATCATGTGACACTTAAACTGATCCTCCTAATATTTTCAATTACGAAATATAAATGTTTGAGAAGAATACTTTTTATCGAATTCTTCAGGGACTTTCTTTTCATTTAGAACATTGATATAATTAAAATGTTTACTTAGATGGCAGATTAACTATTCAATTTTTGGTTGAAAATTGATAATTTTAATGTAAAATCGATCTTTTCTAGTAGAAAATTAATGTATTTTGTCAAAAATTATTCAAGTTAAAATTTGTTTTAGTTAAATTATTAACTATTACGCCCAGGTCCCGATTCTGTGCTGTACAATGAAGCGCCGGCTTCACGAATGTTTGTTTATGTCTTCCTTTTGAGCGCCCTTTGACGGCCTTGACTCTATCTGAGCTCAGTTTCTCAAGTTTCATCATTTTAGTTGGAAATGAACTTTTTTGTTGAAAATTCATGTATCCGGGTTAAAAATTAACTTTTTGTAGAAAATTCAACACTGGTTCAAAATCAAACTATTAATGTATTTTAAAATTTAACCATTTTTAAAAAAAGTTTTTCTGTGTGTGTAATAAGGTTCTATTTTATATACAAAATTAACTATACCATTTTATTGGCACATCTATTTTCCGAAATTGTTTGTTGCATTTTGGTACAGGATTCAACTACACTCGACTTTCGATTGCTATGCCGTTGAGGAACTGCGCTTTATCGCAATGCCATTTATTTTATCTAGGGTGACTAACCGCGGACGAGTTCCCCTTTTGGCCCCGCGGTACCTATCAACCGCAGCCACCGCCATGGTGTAATTCTTGGAACGCCGGAATCGAAATTGCTACAATCCAAAGTTCAGTGTATTTTGTTAATGATTCGCCTTTTTCGGTTGATTTTAACTGATTGAAAATTCGTTTTTTAATGAAATTTTTTAAATTAAAATGTCAACAAAAGTACATACAGAATTTGTCAACATGAGAAATAGTAGGGGGAAATGGTATATGATGCAGACGGAATACTAGAGGCTTTCAGAGACTATTTTAGGAGACAATTCGGAGATGAAACTATAAGACACCACAACTGCGATGTTGAACACGATGCGTTGGAAAACTCAATTGAAAAAGTCTGTGTGGCTGAGGTTAGGGATATAATTAAGAACATGAAAAACGGTAAGGCTGCCGGGGTAGACGGTATTGACGCTGAAATGCTTAAACACAGTGGCGAGTACAGACTCACATAGACTGTGCGAATTGATAAATTTATGTTTCGAGATGGGAGACGCCCCAGACGATTAGAGAAAAGCGATTATTGTACCAATATACATAAGAAAGGGAGACAAAAGCGACTGCAATAATTACAGAGGGATTAGCTTATTAAGTACCGTAAGTAAAATATACTCAAAAATAGTTATTCGTAGGGTAATGAAAATAACAGAAGCAAAGATTTGGTAGGTCCAAACTGGGTTTAAGCCAGGAAGGTCATGTACAGATCAAATATTTAGCTTAAGGCAAATAACAGGAAAAAGTTTTAGAGTAGGAAAAAAAGTTTTCTGTGCATTTGTTGACCTAGAAAAAGCTTTTGACAAGGTAAATAGAAGTAAACTTTGGGAAGCCCTGAAAGAGTATGGAGTCAATGGATGGCTCCTACAAGTTATAAAAACAATATATACGGGTAGCAAAGCGAGTGTAAGGGTGAATGGGAAATTGAGTGACTGTTTCGATATTATTCAAGGAGTTAGATAAGGATGCGTTATGACTTCATAGTTATTTATATTATTTATGGACATGTATTTAAGAATGACTCTTTTCGACGAAGATGGTGTGGATCTCGAAACAGTAAGGGTACGTGGGTAGCGTTCGCAGATGATAAGGTTGTTATGGCAGAGTCAATCGAAGACTTAAAAAGTATTTTGAATAAACTAGATGCAAGCATGAAGAGCATGGGCCTAAAAATTAACTCAAATAAAACAAAAACTATGGTATTCGCAGGAAAGAATGGGAAAACACTATGCAATATTTTATTAAATAATGAGAGAATTGAACAATTTAGTAAGTTCGTATACCTTGGTAGCTTATTTACTAGGGACGGGAAGATAGATGAGGAATCAGATAGACGCATAAACGAAGGTAAGAAGTTCATTGGTAGAGCAGTTCCCCTTATCAGAAGTAAAAATATATCAAATAAAGCTAAAATGACAGTACATAATTCTATATTTGTACCGACTATACTATGCGGTAGCGAGACATGGACTTATCAAGAAAAAGATAAGAGTAAAATTAACGCAATTGACATAAGATTCATGCGCTTAATATGCAGAAAAACTCTGATGGACAAAGTAAGTAACGAGATAATTCTAAAAGAATGTGGTGCAGAAGAGACGCTAGTAGACACATGGGGAAGATATCGGTTAAGATGGTTCGGGCATGTTGAGAGAATGTCAAATGAATGACTAACGAAACAAGTTTATCAAGGTAAAGTAAATGACAGCGTGCCCAGAGGTAGACCGCGGAATGAATGGTTAGAATGTGTGAATGAGACCCTAGTTAGAAGAGACATAAGAAGTCACAGAAACACGAGTCTGCATAAAAAATGCATGGACATAAAAGAAGCTATAGAAGTATGCTAGGATAGGATAGTATAGCGGCAAATAGTTAATAAAAATAGTGTCAGTAGAGTGAATGACGCCTGAAACAAAAGACCTTGGCCACTAATGGACCCAAGTGGGGAACCTTACATAACGACTATGTGAGGATCTTCACTTGCGGTGATTGCTAGAGAGATTGAGCAGCAGCCTGCATCGGAGTAGTGTTGCGGAACGAACGTGTTATGTACATAAATAACAAGAGAATTCTGGATTAATCTGAAAATTCTCTATCCCTTCCCCACATTACTCCTTTCCCCACCGAGTGAGTCACGCCTAACCCGAAAGGGAAATGGCTTATTGTGTAAAAAAACTATTTCATTTTTTGAGAAAAATTTATCTTTTTCAGTTGAAAATTCAATCATTTTGTTAAAAATGCATGTATTTTTTAAAAAATCGTCTTTTGGTAGAAAATGAATATACCTTGTTTAAAATTGAGATAATTGGTAAAAAAACATCTATTTTATTAAAATTTTAATTATTTTATTGAAAATGCAACTGTTTTGTTTAATTTTGGATTGAAAATTCATCTTTTATGGTAGGTAAGTCATCTTTATTGGTTCAAAATTCATTTATCTAGGCTGAAATTGAATTGTTTTTCGATAATACATCTTTTTGAGTTGAAAATTCGAATTACTTCTAAAAATCAATGTTTTTGGTATGCAAATTCAATAATTTGTTACGTTTTACATGTTACAAAACCTTTGCGACCCTCCTTTTATGTGACACTTTCTGATATTAGGGCTGACCTCGCACTCCTCTTCAGAAAGAAAGAATATTTAAAATACTTTAGAAAGAATATCCGAAGTTAAGTAAAACGAACGGTTGCTTGAGAAAAATCGGAAGGGAAAAACTGAGCGTGAACGAGGGAGACTGGTGTTAGTCGAATACGCAAATAAGAAAAAAATAGTTATCTGGTTCCGTAACACAGTAGTTAGAGTGTAAAATTTCGTTGAAGTCCTGGTATTGAAGAAAAATGTTCATTTTTTATTTTCTCAAAAGGATTCTCAATAAAAGTCAGTAACAGCCAGGATCTATATATTTACCAACTGACAGATTTCACTTAATGGTACTTCCCTCATAGGATAAGATACCGGCGGTATATCCCGTTTGTCTCTCCGGATGTTCTTGACATTTATCGAGAGATTCTAAGGATATTGTGAATATTATCATACGGGGAGGAAATCTCGATATCCCATGAATGTTCCAATGATATCTCAGAACATTCTCAGGATGTCCCATTACTATCCCAATTTTAGATTCCAAGGATGTCTCAACATATCCCAATTCTATAATATAATAAAGTAGTATATCATTATTGAGTACAATAATCAATAGTAGAGTCCCCTCGTAAGTCAGTTCTGCAGGTAAACTCGATTGTGGCTATCAGTGTGCGAACACTGTCACGCAGTAATAAGTTTGTGCCGGATTATAACCTATTTTCATTATTAGTATGTAAATTAACGCGGTAAATATTAATTTGATTGTTTTTTGTCATGAAAGCTGATTTTGCTGTTATACGAGAGTAAAAAGTACGATTTTGAATCTGCGCAATTTAGAGGTTATATAGATATAGAATAATAGCCAAACTTAAAAATTTCAGAAAGTGGCTTGATTTTCTTATAAGTAGGCTGTTATTGGTTATGAAAATATTTGATTTATATTTGATTTATGAGAATATTTGAATGGCTGGTGTCCAAAACGGGGTAACCCATAATATTTTCGACGTGCACCTTTTCACTTTTTTAAATTCTCTGACAAAATCCTCGTTTATAGCTGTTGAAAGAAAACCAAAGTTGATTTTAGTTCTTTAATAATAAATCATCAAAATTAGCGATGGTGGTAACCCCCGGTATACCTAGCCCCGAAAAGGGGGTAACTCCTCATTAAATCTTATGGAAGGTCTGGATTTTTGTATACGATACCGAGGTTCTGAGAGGAAAAAGTGCATCTGCTTGTCACGTGGGCGTTTTAGACTTTAATTTATTGATACGTAGACGCACACAAGGATATGTTTTATCGGTATCGCGTTTCACGTTCTCAACTGCGTATAAACAATTATCAAGTCAGGGGCGTACCGCCTAATTTCTCGGCTTCTTTATAGATTCTTTCGATGTTTTTTGTTATTTCAAAGGAAATTGGTTGTTCAGGACAGTCTTATAAACACTTTGGTAAAATTTTTACCTTTTTACCGTTGAAATTGACTGAGAAAAATGTGATCGCGTGAAAAGTACCCCCACCTCCTTCGAAGTGATGAGGAGTAGGAAAAACCGACTGGCAAACGGGTGCACCATTGTATGTTTTATCACTCTGTTTTTGTATTTGTATTTTGATAAAAAAAAGTTTCTATATCGCGTGATAGTTTTCAAAAATATTATGAAATTCTTAGAAGGGTCACATGATTTTTTCATTACGACTGTTTACCATTGCAAACTTCATTGCTCCAAAAGACCGCAACAGACATTTGTACTTGTTAAATGTTTTGTTTATCGTGCACTAGGACAAAAAAAATATCGTGTGTGAAGTTTGCTACACGAGCGAAGCGAGCTCTTGCCACACAATATACTATTGTAAGTTTTGTATAGATTGTAATTGAATCACTCCCAATAATTCATCATCCCTTTTATCTTAATCTAGTTCAAATTTCAAACATACACCTAAATAGTTTGATAAGCTTCGTTATCATGATTAAAAGAATATTTCTAATACCAATTGAACTTGGTCTGAAAATGTACGTATCGCAGACTGAATCAGTTGCAACATTCAGCAAAAGATCGATTGATTTTCAATTGAATTCAGTTCATGTTTGATTTTATCATGAAGTGAATATACCGCAAAGAGGAAAAGTAAGAGGATAGAGTAGAAGGAAGTAGAGGAAGGGTAGCGATAGTGGCGTAAAAAGGGGTGGGGGCCAGAGAACTCGTGATATATGTCTGTTAATTACGCGTATGAATTACGAGCAAGAAGGGTGTGCGAATTTGCTGTAGCATTCCTGGCAAATTTATTTTTCCAATTTCCGATGTTGGTACAAATTCGGTCAACGACGCCCTCATCAAAAAAGCGTTCATCCTTCTTATGTTGGCATTATTTTTCAAGTCGAAGCCCACTTTTTATAATTTTTTATTGACAATTTTCAGGATTGAATCGAATCTTTTCAATTAGATTAAAAATATAATTAATAATATATTAATTAAAACTGTGCAAGTGATTAAAAAATAAAATATAATTTAAAAAATGTGCAGAAATCCTGTAAAATTTTTGGCGTACATTAATCCAGAAAAGGTAGTAAGAGAAGATTCAAAACGTAAATTTATATACACCAAACTCTCGCTTTCAGTCAAGTGTTGGGGGTTGCCACCAAATGGTCTTGGACTGATTTTGGGGGGACAGAAACGTAAACAGTGAGGGCCGCCTGACTCATTTATAATTGGAATATATACACTATATAATGTTGCAACCACTCTCTTCCTACTCCCCTGGGAAACTGCGTGAGCCAGCAGTGTTTTTTATTTTTTTATTTATTGAAAATAATACCCAAAAGCCGAGGGCAATTACGACGTACGAAGCCTAATTGTAGTGATACAATGCATTAATATGTACCTTAAGTTTAATTAAAATAAGCTGAATATAATAGCTCTTATCATCTATATACTCTGCTAGATATTATAAAATGGTTTGCTTCTATATTTAAGGCTGAGCAAGAGATCGTAAATATATCAATATTAGAATTTCTCGCTGTATAAAGAACAAATTCATTAATGATAGTGCACATTCGGAAAATCGGTGAATTTCTAAATAAGATGTTATTTGTTGTTGGAATATAAAATAATTCTCTTTGTCTAAAATGAAACACCGGAGTTCGAAATAACTGTTGAATCTTTTAAAAAAGATATTGACAATCTACAAAGTTTCCCATAATTTTAAACACAAATATTAGTCGCATGTAATTATAGCGTTCTTCTAGCGTGAAGAGAATACATTTTTTACACAATATAGTTGTAGATAATCGCTGCCTATTGGTGGGTAGTACCCTTCCTTGTTGAATAACAATAATTTAAGAAATCTTTCTTGCATTTTTTCTAGTGAATTCAGATGATACTTTTGATGTGGTTCCCATATAATAGAGCCATATTCCAGTTTCGATATGACTAGAGAGATAAACAATGTGATCATGGTATTGTTGTTCTTGAGAAATTTACAAGATCTGGTTATAAAACGTAGAGTTTCCGATTCGAATTTATTACTTCATTAACATGAGGATCATATTCTAGATCAGAACTTAGCACAATACCTAAGTCGTTAATACTGACTATTTTAGTCAACCTAGTATTTCCCAGCTGGTATTCAAATTCTATAATATCCTCTAAACGTGAAAATGTGATGACTTTACATTTCTCATAGTTAATAAGAAGCTCGTTGTGTAAATACCATCTAGGAAATTTATTCAATTTCTTTTGTATTTTCATACCATTCCTAATAGTCGAAATGTTTAAAAAGATTTTTGTGTCATCCGTAAAGATTAGAATTGGTATCATTTCGCCAGTTACCATGTCCATAATGAAAATAACATACAGGATTGGTCCTAAATTTGAACCCAGCAGTACCCCCGGGTAGGTGTGAACGGCTTTAAGGGATAACCTGGGTACTGTACAACATGTTGTTTGTTTTTAATGAAAGAATGAATTGTAGTAATAATGTTATGTGGAATGTCCAGAAAGCCAAGTTTTTTAATTAGCATGTTATGGCTGAAATTTTACCGCGATTTCGCTAGGAGCACCCGCTCCCGATAAAATCCTGCGGTTATCCTCATGACAAATTATTCA